>NW_004955438.1:8280313-8326490 GCF_000276665.1 Chinchilla lanigera | reverse complement strand
ACACACACACACACACCTGATAGCTGACAGAATCATATTACTGACCTCTATTGCTTTATTGAAAGGAACAGTTAATGTTTAACTGTTTGTTCAATCTTACATGCCTATATTTGTTTAACTGAGTAACCAATTTGATGATAACAATAAGTAATACAGCAACCATTGTTAATTTCCTATCTCCTTGTCTGAAATTCTATATTGCTTCTATTGTTTGGGTGTTGTTTTTATTTATGTCTGTTTATAATGTGTTTTTGTTCTTTATCTTTAAAAATAAAAAATTAAAACAATGAATTACAATGTATACATTTTAATATTTAGTTACTAAAATATCATAATAAAATTTTGATACAAGAATAATGTATTATTGTGCATTCAGTTATAACCAAAATCACAGGAAACTAAGTGAATAAGGCCAGTTGAATAATACATAGAAATCCATAGAAAAACTTTCCATAAATGAATCCATGAAAAGAACAACAACTGGGAACTAAGCAGCTGCCTGGCATGGTAGCTCATGCCTGTAGTCTCAGGTGTTCAGGAGGCTGGGGAGGAGGACTGAAAGTTACAGGCTAGGCTGTGCAACTCAGTAACACCCTGTCTCAGGGTTGAGGAGGTAGCTCACTCATTGGTAAAGTCCCTTGGGTGCTACCCCAACACCGCAGATAGTGCCTTTGAGTTAAGCACTGAATCGTATCCATCGTAAAAGATGCAGCTTAAAATTTCACATAGTTTATGATCCATTAATAAGTTATTCCTGGTCCTGAGAAACTATAAAAATACTTTGAGAATCAATGACTCCTGATTTAGACTTCAGCAGGATCACTGAATTTCTGTTTATCAGATATATCCTGTGGACTATTATCAACCTGAATGAGGTTTTGGAGTTCTAAATCTGGTTCTGTTTCAAATAATCAATCTAGTCCACTCTTTCTATCTGATCATCAACAAAATGACTTGAAAAAGAAAGGCAGAGAATGTAAGGAAGAAAGAAAACTCCTGCCCTGCCTTTTCACAGGTTGTTGTAAGGCTCAAATGTGATCCTGTGTCAATGTGTATCAAAGTGTAGAAAGTGCATCCCATAGAACATTCAAAGTCAAAGAGACATTTCAAGTTATGAAGTCCAGTACTCCCAGATTATAGGTAAGCAGCAGAAATTTACAATTTCCCCAAAGGTATCCAGAAATTTATTGGCTAGAATCCAGTTTGTTTTAGACCTGCTCCACATATATTTCAGGTTATTTACATCAGTCCTCAATTTGCAGTCTTTAATTATTATCAAAGATATTATTAATATCTTCTTGATAAAAAACTTCAATGACTTTTAATAATATGAGTGAAGATACTTTTCATTCTGAAACTTTACCTTTTGGACACCCAATTGTCTGACTCTTCTGCTGTCATTCTTGTTTTTTTTTCTCTTTCTTCATCAGATACCCGATTGTGTTCATAAGAATCCTACTGACACTAGTTCTCGAAGTTGCACTTTAATCACTGAATACTCTGATGATATCAAATGTCTTTTTCAAGGGAATACATAATTTATGTGTCTTGTTTTAAAATTTAACCAGCATGCTAATAATTTCAGACAGCAGTAACTCTGGGATCAAGAGAACAATGGATATAGCCTTTAAAAGTCTGAAGGCAAGTGACTTCAAACCAGAATGTCTGATCTAATAAGATGACTAAGCAAATGTGACCAATTAAACTCCTAGCATATTTCGGCATGGAAAAGGTAAAAATATTTAACTCTCGGTGTGTCTTCTGTTGTCAACTATTAAGAGTAAGTGTTCCAGTGACATGAGGGATACAGTCTCATAAAAGAGAAATATTTGCAAGAGCAGTAAATCAAGTGCTAGAGATCAGCAGAGGCTCAACTCTGGCTCCAGAACATCAGGATAACTTGGAGTAAAGGCTCCAAAATAGAGGATGTGAGGAAAAGACATGTCACTGATAACGTACCTGAGATAATTGATTTTTGGAACAGATTAAGGTACTGAAATTAGTGGAACACATGAAAATAAAAATGGGTACACAAGAAACCAAACCAGCAAAAGAAAATAACTGTTAACTCCCAGATGTTTAAGAACGTTAGGGGGCTGGGGATTTAGCTCAGCGGCAAAAGCGCCTGCCTGGCAAGCGCAAGGTCGTGAGTTCGGTTCCTGGTACCGGAGAAAAACAAAACAAAACAAAACAAAACAAAAAAGAACATTAGGTAGAAATTTAGGCAGTCATGGTCTTACTCCTCGACATATGATGTTCTTCCCAGTAGACAGTCAGGGAACACTTAATTTTGGGTACTATTTCACCACAAGGACAAAGGAATCGCTGTGAGTTTTTTATATCATACATGAAGGTATTCTTTGCCCTGACGATTTGCAGGTTCATTAAGCCAAGGGAAAGTTGAAGTTTTCATTAATTTTCAAATCCTGATCATACTTTATATTGTTTCTTAGAATGATCAACAAATAAAAATGTATAATCATAATATGTTGAGTCAATAGTAGATGTACTTGTAAAACTATGACATTGCAAATAGTATGTGCTAGCATAACCAAATTTTGTAACATAAGCCTGTTGGGAAGTTATGGCTCAGATTGGAATCCCAACTGTAAGAAAACTAATTCCTTATCTAAACTACTTGCAAGTCAATGGGTAAGGCATCAAATAAATAAAACTAAGGGAGTAGTGTGAGCATATTATGTAGAAATATGTAGGTAAAGATAAAAAGTATTAAATTATTTGAAAGTTGAGCTTTCCAGAGAGAAAGAATTGAAAAATGTTGTTCAAAATTATATAGTTTAATGTTTTTCCTATTTCAAATATAAGCCTTAAGAGATCTTCATCTTTGCTTTATAACTTTAGCTTTATGCTTCAACACATTTCCCTGCCTATAAAGAAGTTCAAATATTTGTTTTAGGAATGCTTAATGAATAAATGGAGGAATTACCATCAGTGTAATGGCATGCAAAATGGCTTTGCTTAAGCTTAGAAGGCTATAGGAAATCAGATATAAGCATTTGAGATTAAATTAAAGTAAGAATTTCACACTGGCAGTTGGAATACACATGATTTTCAGCTGTATTCAGACTCCTTACTTAGTATCTTACTTTCAGATACATCCAACTTTCCTTTTTTCTCAATGTTGAGTATTGTTTCCATGTTTAGATTAATATGTTACTCTTACCTGCCTCCAAAAGATTTGAAAGTATAAGATAGAAAGCTTTAACTTAGGCTAACAAAATGCAAATAGAAATCCAAAGTTATGGAAATGCTAAGGAAACATATACTAATAAAGTCTGTATCAATATATAACAATATTGATTTCTGTTTTTTTTTTTTTTTTCTTTTTGGTACTGGTAATCAAACTTAGGACCTTGCGTTTACCTGGCAGACACTTATGCCACTGAGCTATATCCCTGGCCCCAACAATATTAATTTCATTTATTTTCATATCACCCATTCCTAGAGACTGAATAAAAATAAGTGAAGAAATGAGAAGATATGAAATGAGGATAGGGCAATGGCAATAGGCAGGGGTAATAATAGTGTTCAAAATGTATGTAATTTTTCAGACTCTGCTTGAAATGGTCCTGAAATTTGGCTTCTAAGTTTAAAGTAGCTATACAGAGAGAATAATTGTCTTGAAGACCCTGAATGTAGCATGTTACCCTGAGCTGCTGGCTAGCCAGAGAAATGAGAGAAAGGGAAGTTACATTCAGAATTGTTTTATATGAATGGTGAAAAACTTCACCAAAGGGGCCTATTACTTGGTAATTTGTAACCTTGTGTTACATCAAGAAAAAAAAAAAACAGGATTCTCAATTACGTTTATGATACGTAGTGAATAGTATGTTTAGATATAAATATGCCCCAAATATCATTTGGGACATATTTGTATAAAAAAGTATTTTTTTTTAACCTGTCCGTCTTACCTGGCTCCACCTGGGACCCCTTTCCCCTTTGTTCTTATAGCTGAACCCCAAGTCCTTCCTGCCCTCATCCAGTGTTTAAAGTTAAATGTTTTCAGAAGTGCACATCTGGAGTTAACTGCAGTTTTAAAGTTTTTTTGTGGGGGTAGGAGGATGGGGAGAATGTCCCGGATGGTACAGGTTAAGGATTTGGTTTTTCTTTTTTTCTTTCTGTTTCTTTTTTTTCTTTTTTTAAAAAAGGGTTTGGTATTTTAGTTTTAATTTTTTTCTGAGGGGGAAAAGAGGAAAAAAGAGGGGTTTGCTTGTTTTTTCAAGAACTGTCTGCATACCTATTTAAATATGTGTTCTGTTCTGTTTTTTAATGATTTTTTAATAATGCTTGTGCCTCTGTGGATCTGAAGTTCTCTGCCTTCTTCAGGGCTGAGGCTGTGGGGTCCTAGCACCATGTGAGTATGCTGTACAAAAAGTGGGGGAAAAAAGGCCCTACACACATCTTGATTTTCAGTCATCAAATGAAAATAACAAAAACACACACATGAATAAATTTAATAGGAGTATTCAATTGCTTTTCTCCTGCTAACTCTGACTAATCTAGAGTCGTACTGGAACTTTAATAACTGACTCTTTTCACATAATTTCCAAGAATTCCATAACTAATATTCCTTTTCTCATAAGTCCCAGTGGTACATGAAATTCAGTATGATAACATACTGACTGATCAATACTCTTAAAGAAAACTATCCAAGCTATGTTTTAAGTTTCTAAAATGGTGTCTGTGTTTGATTATATTCTGTCACTCATTGAGAAAACATACCTTATTCAAGAATGTTGCATAAATTTGCTGGAGGGGCCAATATTTGAATCAGTGACTTGAAATTTCTTTCATGGGGTCTTCCTGTGTAAAAGATTACACAAAAACAAGATATTTAATGAGCAAGTGTCATTTTCATGTGGAGAACAAAATGATTGTTCTCACTACCTGAGCTTGGAAAAAGTTATGTCAGTCTGCTGGTAGAATATAGGTAGCATTTATCAATTCACTCCATCACTTTCTCCTATCCACAGGAGAGCAAGAAATGAATAGATTAAGGAGTACTGACTTTGTGTCTAAGTCTAATCAATACTACTAACACACCAAAATTGTTTTTGCAGCACTGAAAGAATTTATTTTTCTCAAAAGAATATGTGCCTTCATTTCTATGCAGAAATTCTTTCTTTTACTTATGAAAAAATAAAATTTTATCCATAATAAGAGAATAACAATAGTGAATACACTGTATCTTTATCTTCAAAATAGTTTATAAAGACTCTCTCTTACAAAGAAGAAACAGAGATAGCACCAAGCTGTCTTTTCAGTGAACTCAGAGAAACTAATAGCATAAATGAAATAAACTAGCACATATATTAAAGTATTTCTATTTAGTAGAATAGGTAATTTATGAGATTACTTCAACTTCTCCTTAATTTCCATTTATCTATCTTTTATTTTGATATATATATATGTATATATGTATATATATATATATATACATTTATTTTTTCTCATATAAGGGAAACCATGCAATATTTAAACTTTATGTCTCCCACTATATTTCACTTAACATTGTACTGTCAAGTTGCATCCTTTTACCTACCAAATCCTTGTTTATTTTCCTTTATTGCAGAAAAGTACTCTCTTGTGAGTAAGTGCCACATTTTCTGTACCTATCCTTCTTTTGATGGCCATATATGCTTTATAGCTATTATATATAATAGCTATAAATAAATAGCTATATAGCTATTATAAATTATAAATTTTGTTGCTATATACTGGAGTATGCAAGTATTCCTGTAATATGTTGATTTTAACACTTCTGGGAAGATACGTAAAAGTGAAATTTCTAGCTTTAGTTTTCTGAGGAATCTTTACACTGGTTTCCATAGTGGTTGTACTACTTTACATTTCCACCAACAGTGTAGAATTCCTTTTTCCCCACATCTACACCAGCATTTGTTATTATTAGGTTTTCTGATGCTAGCCATTCTTTCCGGTAAGTTGGCTCAGTGTATTTTTTTCTTCTTTTGGTGCTGGGAGTTGAACTCAGGACCTTAAACTTTCCAGGCAGGCCCTGTGCTGCGGAGCTATGTCCCCAACCCTGGCTCAGTGCATTTTTAATTTGCATTTCTCTAGTGGCCCCTGATGGTGAGCATTTCTTTAAGTATTTATTGATCATTTGTACTTCTTTTCTGAAGCGAGTTTACTTCAGTCACCACTTTTTACTGTGTCATGTGTTTGGGGGTCTAATTTTTTTGAGTTCTATATACATTGGTTCTCCATCAAAGGAGTAACTGGTAAAATTCTTTTCCCATTCTGTAGGTTGTCTCTTCATTCTGTTGGTTGTTTCTGTTGCTATGCAGGAGCTATTTAATTTGATGTGATCCCATTTGCTGATTCTTGATATTATTTTTGGTGTTATTGGGGTCCTGCTCAGAAAGATCTTGGCTATGCCCATGTCTTCAAGATTTGTACCTGTTTTACCTTGCAGCAGATTAAGTATTTATGTTTTAACATTAAGATCTTTGATTCATTTTGATTTAAATGTAGTATATGCTGAGGTACATGACTCCAGACACAATCTGCTGCATGTTGATATCCAGTTTTCCCAGAACCACACATTAGACACTGTCTTTCCCCCAGTGCATGCTTTTAGGCCCTCTTAGAAAGATCAAGTAGCTGTCTGTGCCTGAGGCTGTTTCTGTTTCTTAAATTTTGTTCCACTAATCCACATGACTATTTTTGTGCCAGCATAATAAGCATAAATTCTTTAAAGAATGTAATGTGCACTTAATGTTGGATTTCTTGTTCATGGTATTCTTCTCTTGATATAGGATTTCTTAAATGCTGTGAAATAAAAAGTATGTGGAAATTTTAATCTAAAGCCAAAGAAAGTTGAAAATAAGACCATTGTTGAGATACCTACTACCCAAATTTTAAATCACACTAATTATACTAAATGGAATTCTCTGAAGAATTAAGCAGAATAAAAGCAATATATTATATTTCTAAAGTGTTATGTGCCTACTTCTGACAAATTTTCATGTACTATAAGAATTTTTAAGGATAAAATTCAAGTCATGCACCTCCTCCATGAATATACTTGAGAATGGGAAGGAATTTGAAGGATGTTAAAAGATTTAAAATGTCCAGGTCCTAATGTGTGATATCCTGTAATACTATGTTGATTATTTTTAAACCAATTTTAAGTTCTAAACACACTAGTATGAAACTTTAATTTCTTAACACCAAATGATGCCTTAAAATATAAGCATGTTACTAAAAGTTATTTGATTTTTAGTATTGATAAAAAATATGGAAAGTCATGAAACACTAAAAATTTAAATAATATTTTAGAGATTATGTTGAATTTGTCTCACATTCAAGTCCTTCACAATAACTTAGGTGAGTCATAATTTACAGATACTTTTATTACTTTAGTGATTCTAAGAATGAAAATTTGATTATCTTATTTCAACAGAGTCTCCAAAGAAACTAAATTGTTGAACTAAAACTGTTGCCATAATAAACATGTGACAAACAAGAGCAAGCAGATGTGAAATGTTAAATTAGGTCTTATGTTTTTAGAAGAACAATAATATTAAATATCTACTCAGCTTGAAAATTAAGCCTGGAAGAGGGTACATGTATAAATCAATGTTATGCTTCTATAACACAAGAACACAATATAAGTATATAAGTATATAACTTGAGTACACACTTTATGTAAAATCAATGAGGTATTATTTAAACTATATATTTATATATAGTTTATATGAAGTATGTAAATTTAGTATTGTATATTAATATTTCCTTTTAAATTGATGTGTAATAAAACTAAAAGGGTGAGAAAACAGCAGATTTCTATTTTTCCATACTCTCATCGATGGTCTTATGCAGCCCTAGTGAGACTCGTCTTTGCTTTGGGATGAGCAGCAGAAAGAACAGATATAATAGAAGGGAAAGAGGCTGCTAACCGTGGCTCCTGCAAAAGGTAATTCATGCCCTAAAAGGTGAGTGTTGAAATCATTATTTTTAATGAAAGAAGAAAGACAAACCCTCTACACACAAACAATAGTTTGCATATAGATACACATCAGTTCATATAGATTCATCATTTCTTCAAAAAAGCATAACTAATTGTGTATTACTGAAATAATGAATTCAAATATAGGAGAAAATAACAACCAAAGTGAGCCCTGGGAGATACTAAGGATGAGATCATGAGGACCCACATGTATATTAGAGTGTGGGCGCCATTTTAAAAACAAGAAGTTGCCAGTAGAGGATTTTCATCAAGCCTGAAAGATTCCATGCAAGAATGGGAACAGAAATCTCCCAAGCAGAATAGGAGCATTGAACACAAGAAATGTGAAAGATTTAATCTTATTTACTTTTAAGCGTCTGTTTGTAAATATTTTGTGTTAACTACTCAATTTTATGGTTACGTTGAATTAAGTTAGTAAAATTTACCTAAGTTTAAATGCCTCAATTATTTTCTCCTTTTCACTGATGGGTGAGGGTTTATAAAATAAGTGGAAAGCCAAGCTGCCGAGAATGGTTTTACTGTGGCATTAGAGCCAAGAAAAGGCAATGAAGGAAGGCATGGGCGCATTCATTCAGGTGAAGGAGACGGAGCCAGGTTCGGAGAAGGGGCTGGACCCGGTTCACAACAGACAGCATCTCTGTACCACACAAGAGCATCATGTGTATGTGATCTGCTCTTTTAGTCTAATACATTTGCTTTTACTTGTTCTTATTCTGAAACCTGGAAAAGCCAAGATCAATAAGATGGCAAGTTTGGTATCTGATGACAGCTTGTCTGTTAGTTTTTGCCACTGTAACAAATATCTAGCATCACCCACTTACAAAGCTAAAGGGTTATTTAGATTGAGTCTCCAGGGCTCCAGTCTGAACTCAATTTGCCATGTTGCTTTGCACTTGTGAGAAGACAACTCACCATGTTAGAAATGTGTGGTAGATCAAAACTTCTCACTTCATGGCCAGAAAGTGAAAAAGAAAAAGAAGAGGGCCTAGGATCCCATGATCACCTTTAAGAGCACATTCCCATGCCCTTCCACATCTCCTCCTAAAACCCTCCCCTTAAAGATTCCACCACATGTCATTAGTGCCAACTGGGGATAAGGCTGTACATGTGGGCCTTTGGGGAACATGGCCTATCCAGATTACAGCAGCCCACTGCTTTCCAGATGGCATCGCCTCATGGCAAACTCATATTGCAGAAAGAGAAAGCACGGTCTCTCTGGGGTCTCTAACTCCATTCATGAAAGCCATATTCTCAGGCACTTATCACCTCCCTAACTTCCCAGTTTCTAAAACTATCACCTTGGGAGTTAAATTTTCAACTAATGAATAAATGAGTGGGTGAGGTGTATAGCATTCATTTCATTTTACTCTACCCATGTAATAAGCCAAATTTGTGCTTTCACATGCAAAATTAATTCATTCCATGCCAGTATCTTTGAAAGTCTTAACTTGCTCCAGTATTAATTCAGAAGTCTAAAGTTTCGACTCAATAGCACTTAAAGTAAAATGTTATGATGCTAAGGATAGGATTAATTTTGAGGCAGGTTTACTTGCAGCTACGGTGAGCCTATGAAATAAAAACAAGTTACATTTTTTTTATTTTAAAGAGAATAATAAATGAGAAACAAACAAACAAATAAAAAAGTAGCAGCATACCAGTATCACAAACATAAACAAATCAAAGCAAGAACATTCAAAGTGATACAGGGTCTCAAGACAAAAAAATACAAATCATCAGTGGTTTTTACATTACATATCACTATCTTTAGCTACATTGCTCAGATTACCAGATGTAAGAATGAAAGATTGCTCAGACCATTATAGGGAATGAGAAAATAATTCTTTAATAACACAGCAGAGATAATACAGAGTTTCACTAGACAAGACGGTAGGAGTTCACCATTGTAATTCCATTGAATATTGTTACCTTTAAATCAGTTGGAATAATAAGATAATCAATTAAAAGCAGAATCTCATTGCAGGATAAATTATGCATCTCCATCACATTTTATCTTTTGCTTCTATGGAAATAATATAAACTTTTACCTATAAAACATATGTTGCAGTAAATTTATTTTTATAAACACACTTGTGCCATTAATCATCAAGATTCACAACTTACAAAGGGTGCACTTTGAAGTGTTTGACCCAAGTTCATTAATACTTCATTATTAATTGCGCTGTGTGTGTGTGTGTGTGTGTGTGTGTGTGTGTATGTGTGTTTACTAAGTGAAATTCTTGATGACACAGGTGGAAATTTGCTGTATTTTCTTTAAATTATGCATAATAATTTTTGAAGTAAAACACAATTTCAGGAGTCAAATATTCTTTTTTTGTTTGTTTGTTTTGTTTTGTTTTTTGGTTTTTGGTTTTTCTCCGGTACCGGGAACCGAACTCACGACCTTGCACTTGCCAGGCAGGTGCTTTGCCGCTGAGCTAAATCCCCAGCCCCAGGAGTCAAATATTCTTGATGTAAGTTATTTTTCATGTCACTTTTTAAGCAAGTGTCCTGGTCCCAGGTTTTTTCAAAAGAATCTGAAAAACTGTCAGCTAAGTGGTTTTAATTTCCAGTGTGATGAGGCTGGTGGTCAAATGATCCAAGATCCCCTGCACCAGTGTAGGGTGCAAATCCCACAAAATTTTTCATCCCCTTTCTAGTTTTCCACAATGTATTTTTAGATAATGGTGTATATACTGCTAGACCAAGAAAAAGAATCATGTTTTAAATTTTGAACAGTAATAAAACTATGGCTGGTCTCTATTTCATATTATTTTATGGGAAAATAAATACCTTAAGTATTCCACCAGCTTTACTAATAGAGAAAGAGAGAGGGAGAGGAGGAGAGGAGAGAAAGAAAAAGAGAGAAAAAAGCAAGACAGAGAAAGGAAAAGAGATGGGTAGGGAGGGAGAAAGAGTAAGAGGGAAATGAAAAGAAAGGAAAGGAAAAATGCAAGCAAAAGAAGCCAATGCATTTTAGAAATCACCTATATTCTACCTGCCTCACAAAGGCCACCTTGGAAATAAAGCTGTGTCATTGTCATTTTGAAGACAGTTCACCCCTAGTATGACACGTATTCCCTAGACTATGCTCTGGGCATTCGAAGAGCATTATACATCCATAAAAATTGATATCTCTAAATGGATTTTTGAATATGCAAAGCCCTTTTGTACTCTGGAGCTAAGCAGAAGACCTTTCTAGATAAAAACCCAAAACATAGAAATGTAATCCAATATTTGAGCATCTTAAATTAGGAAATTTCAGCATTCTTTTGTGGCTGTTGAATATGGAGGCCTACACAGACATGACCACTCACCTGAAAACACACAAGGCCGTTAGGCAAGCATTTACAGACACCTGGAAGAACTCCACAATGTCAGGGTGGAGAACGTGGGCGCCATTCTGAGGGTGTTTGCTTATTTGTTTTATTCAATGTTGGAAATGAAATGACAGAAATTAGAGTATTGTAAGTCCCTTCACCCCTTGTTTCATCAGAGAGAAATATCTTCTGCAAACAAAAGCAGAACACAGATTTCTTTGCCTGCCAGCAGCACTAGGCTTCAAGGCTGGAACTCTGAGCAGTGCTTCGTGGCCCTGGAGTTGCAGGCCGCAGGGAACTGGGAAGTCAAGTGTATCCTCCAAAGCAGTCCTGCCCCAAAATAGCACTCTTATCAGCAGCTGGTGTATTTTATGCCTGTGTTTACCGCTACCCCCCAAAAAAGATTGTTAACATTTCTAAAGCTTCTGGAATATCGAGACTGAGACTTCCCTGGTGTGCTCAATGCCTTTTCTGCATCCAGGCTTGCAAAATATGGCAACGGGATTTTGGAAGCACTCTTTTCCTCCCTTCTGCCATCCTCTGGTGAAGGTTTCCATACTTATGTAAGCTTAGCTGTTATTTTTAATATCAATCCTCTTCTTCTAAAATAACCTTTCAAAGATATTTAGTGTAAATGAATCACATGGGCACACATACGCACCTAGATTACATTTTCTTCTGCAAAATAAATAACACAAATAAGATTAAAGTCTAAAAGTGTTTGGTTTGCATTTACTCAGGATGAGATGTGATCCAAAATGCTTAAAACAAATTCTAGCCACCAGCCATCTGACAAACTTTCACAGTTTCTCTTCTAATTCAGAATTTCCATTCATTGCCACAAACTTTAAAATCAACTCTTTGGAATAAATTTCTATGAATGGCATATTTTTGAATGGTGTCTATTGAATGAGACAATATATGAATATATTATAATGCACCTGTTATGTATTGACTTAAAAATACCACCAAGTGATATACAAAGGCAATTTTATTAAATAGGAATGAACACTGATGACTGATATTAATAGTTCCAGTCAGACAAACCTAATTAAGCAGGTGTTAGAATACTAAATGAAGTTAATTCATACATGTCTAGCAATGCATCATCCTGAAATGTGTTGTTTTAGATAAAGTGATCCAGAAAATAAATTGTGTCCTCTGTTTAGATTTTTGACATCATATTACCATATGATTCTGATGAATTATATAGGAAAGTATCTACAAATACATAGGAATTGTTAACTTCCGTTTCAGTTAAGGATGGAGGATTAATGCAATTCTATAGGAAATGACTGTTACTGGGATTCTCCCTGTAGATATGCTGCAAAGTGTCTTCTACTTTAACAAAAGTTAAAAATATGATGAACTTACATTTAATAAAAGGCTAAAACCATTTAATGTAACAGCAGTTAATATGGAAGGGCAGATCAAAAGGAGAACAATTTTCTGTGGAAAATTTCCCTGCATTCCACTTGATCCTACTTTGTAAACATTCTTCAAATCACTGCAGCTTGTCTCTAGCATTACCTCCACCACATTAATTTATGCCTTTGTTATTTTAAGAAGAATTACCTCCAAATTTTCATCTTTGGGGCTCCTGAATTACCCATGTGTAAATCAAATTGTTTCCCCCATGTGTTATATCCTTTAGTGGCTCCTCAAGGGAAATATCTGAACTTACATTCTTCGGGTTTGGAGCACCTGTTTGGTAGACACCATAATACTCCCCCACCATGAATATCTACATTTTAATCCCCAGAATATATGTGTGGAGGACCACCTGGATGACTCTCTTTGAAAGAAGAGCAATTATCTCCATGTTAGCTGAGCCTGGCCCTATTTCCATGTACTGATATGTACCTAGCTGGCTACCACTTTTCCTTATCCCCCCAGTTGGCTTTAAGCAATGCAAATACACCTAGTGGAGGTACTGATGTGTAGTCTTGTAAGCAAGGCCAGGGGTCAGTGTTGCCTTGCCCCGTAGCTCCCAAGAAGCATGAGTGAGCTGGGCTGGAAGGACCCTGCTCTATGCTGCCAGCTAGGATAGAGCCTTGTGATAAGACGCTACGACTTCCTGGAGCATAAGAAAATAAATACACAGTATTTAAGTGGTATTTTGCGGTAATTTGTGACAGCATATTCAATAGGAAACTGGTATAATATTTAAAAGCTGGCACACGATAAGTTTTCTGTAAACATATGATGGATAATTAGAATATGTATCAAGATCACTAATATCCATGACATTTTGCTTATTTGTGTTATCCTCGTACATGTTCCCCTACTAGATGGTAATCCCATAAGATTACAATCATATAGCATAATACATACTTCCTGACTGATATGTGGATATTTGATGTGGCCTCATTATTTATGCAGTAGAGATATGTGAAGCACATAAAGGTCATTCTGTGTTTAAGAAAGTACACTTTGCTGTCAACCTGCCTGAATTGAAATCCTGGCTAGATTGTCTAGATTTCAATCAATTTTTGCCTTAATTTTTCAATCTAACTAATTCTTACTTACAGACAGTTTTATGAGGTTGTCAGAAAATAAAACATAAAAAACACGGAGGTGTGCCAGGTTTATAGTTAGTGCTCAATAAATTTTAACCATGTTATTGTTGCACGTTAGAGTTTGTTCCAAATGACTCAGATCATAGATATATTTTCAAACATTTCAGCTGTTGAAAATATTAAGAAATTGATTGAATCTGGAAAAAACTCTCAGTGGGAGTGATTTTTATCAAATGTCTTGGCAGTTGCTTATATATGTATACCATATTTTGAAATTATGTTGTTCAATAATAAAAGGAATATTGTTTTGGCTTTTATGAATTACCAGTTGCATGAAGTAAAACAGAAATATTTCCCCAGTAATTTCTTTATGGTGTTTGCAGTTCAAATTATTCAAAGATGAAACAGTTGAATGAATAACAGGGCTAGCCTTTACTAGTCTTACTGTCCCTAACCAAACAGCTAGTCTTACCCTCCCTGACCATACATCTGACCGAAGGCAGGACCGTTAAATAAGAAAGCAACTGCTTAAAAAGAAAGGGATCCCTGGATAATCCCAAAGATTTCAAACAGGGAGTTTTCTTCAGACAATTTTTCTTTTGTGGGAATACTCTGAGGCAATATCTGTATTATTGTTTCTGAGTTTCAGGTTTGGCAGTTTTCCTGACCATTTCTGATTGAAAACCTGAAATTCATCTGCTTTACAGGAACGTTCCATTCAGATTGCAACGGGCTCTGCGGTGCGTGGTCTTACTGGGTTAGCTCATTCATGTGGTTGCTGCTGGTGCTGTGGATGGTCACATAAAATGAACACACGATTAACTTTTACTAAGGTACAGACATTGACGGGGAAATGGAAGCTGTAATATACACTGCTCAGGTTCAGTTAGTTAAAAAACACCCCATAAAAACACGATGAGGCTGTCCTATCTTATTTGGTTTTTCTTTCATAAAGTAAGTACTGTCAAGAAACACATCATCACTCCCATATATGTGGATATGTTTATGTGTGTATTACTGTTCTTATAAAGAATTACTATCTCCCTCAATACTTTATTGAATAAGAAATAACCATATCTAGAGAATTTCCAGATTTTTCTTTGATATAGTAAGTTTTTGGACCTTATGTATTTGAGACTTAATTAGGTGTAATACTTGACACAATAGCTTATTTACCATTTACAATAACATAGTTATTTATTACTAAATATTTTATGAACACATTATTCATTATTAATCTATTTATGTACTCTTTCATTTGTTTATTGAATGAGTTCAAAGAATTTATTGTTTTCCGTTTCACATTTGATTTTTAGACATATAGTAAAATTGATGTACTACCCAAAGCTCAGCAGATTTGAGTGTAATACATAGTAAGATTTATACTGCACTACCGGAAGACTTGTCATTGTCATGTAGATTTTACTTTTGCTATGCTGAAACAATGTGGGAGAAAGACAGACCATTTGGAAAATGTGGATTCAAGCAATTTTAGGCTTTCTAATATGCAAGTTACCACAGCAAAGAAGATAATTAGCCCTGTGTGACCTACATATTGTGGGAAAATATTTGCAGAGAAAAATAAACCAGTAAGCTTTAAACAAGCTGAGGTCCAGTTACCACATTAATCAGTTTGAAATATATTTTGTTCATATTTTTCATGTGAAAATATTCAATGTTTCCCTTTTTCCTCTCAAGACAAAAATCAACTAAATTCATCAAACATTTATGAGTATCTAATTTCAAGACATTGCGCTCTCCGTTGCGTGCCACAGCTAGAAGACTGTAGCAGAAGTTGCAGTCTAGATGCAATATTTTGAAGAAGTTGAATGAGAAAAACAGAGAAGAATGAAGTTAGAGTACAGGTCTGGTTAAATGTTCTGTGTTCTCAAAGTGTTTTTGGCTGGGGGAATCAGGCAGTGCATCTGGGTGACATCAGTGTCTCTGGCTTAACATTTTGAGGATGAAAATACAAAGGTATAATGAATAGCATTGCAGTAAATACATTCAGTCTTCCTGCTGGGCTACCGCATGGCAGAGAATTATACTTCCTACCCTACTTATGTCAGATTGTGTCAGATGATTGGATTTGATAAATAGTGGTGCCCCATTTCCAAGAAAAAGCTTTCAGAGCCATCAGGTTGTCCCACTATGTCTCCGTTCCCTCTGCCAAGAGAATTCTGTGTTCTAGATCCAAGTAGCTCCATTAGCTTGTTCTGGGAATAAATGGAATACGGAGCAAAACCACGTGATGAGAAAGATGTGAGTTGAAAATTCACTTCCATTCCTGTAACAGTTAAGCTGTGATATTGTCAACTTAGATGGTCCCCAGAATGGCTAGAACACATTTCAGGGTGTTTCTGCGTAGGTCATGGGGGATATATATCTTAGGTAAGGTATCTGGTCTCTGGTCCCTTTTCTCTGTGATACTGCTGCCCTTCTCTGCTTCCCAGGAACTGTGAACCAAGGCGTTTTGCTCTGCCATGACATTCACCATGATGTTCCTGCCCTTGAAACTGCTGATCATGTATTGTATATCCTAAAACCATGAACTAAGCCAGGCATGGTGGTACATGCATCCAATGCCTACACTTGGGAGTCTGAGGTAGGAAGATCACTGTGAGTTCAAGGGCATCCTGAACTGCATAGCATGACCCTGTCTCAAAAAATAAACATATACACACACACACAAACAAATAACTGTAGTAAACTCTCTTCCTTTAAGGTGTTAGTTTTGGGTATTGTGTCCTAGTAACAGGAAAGCTGGCTAATAGGTACAGTTCTTTTAACTCATTAAGGTCTGGGAGCTATTTGTTTCTGTAGCAAAATGTAAGTTATACTAATTAATACAGGAACAGAACATTTGGAAGATAGAAAAAGCACATACACAAGGTATGCACACAGAAAATCAAGCAACAGTTGTGAGTTGTCATAAAGTTAACACACTTGACTTAAGAACAAAGAGAATACAAGAAGTTAAGCATGGAAATCCATTTTGTGTCCCTAGTGTAAAAGAACTCATGATACTGGGTAGATGAAATAGAAGTAGTTAATATCCAATTTAAGAAACACTCTATAAATACCAGTTGTTTTCACTAGAAAAATTTCTTAGAACTCAAAGATACATTAAGTCCAAAAAAAAAAAAAAAAAAAAAAAAAAAAAAAAGAGAAATTGACGGCTAAATGATGCATTTGCATGAGATGGATTATTGGGAGCTTAGTAGTTGTATTAGCAGAAATAATTAAGTTGTGGAAGAAACAGATTTTAAGAGGAAACTAAACTATTGAGCATCAGTCATTGTGAACCTAAAATACAAATACGATATGGAGATATAAATACCCATAGGACAAGGAAAAATGCAAGTTTGGAATGGGAGAGATACCCTCTACCTGGAGATACTGAACTGAGTATTGAGCTGATATGTCTTCCCAGCTTTCCTTCACGTTCTCTGCTTTGATAACAGGCCACAATCTATTGATGTGTTGATACTGTGGCATCTCTGTCAGAAAGCCAGAAATAGTTTGTGTCACAAACTAGAGCCAACATGCAACCTCTGCCAGTTTACTCAAACCTGGGCAAAGACACACAATTGTGAAATACTGGTGGTTGATGCTGTTAATGACTGTCTTCTGGATAAAATTATGTGCCAATGAGGTCCTTCAGTGAAGATGACCAAACACATCTAGCTCCTGCCCTTTCTCAGGATGAGTTTTACATGTATTCTTTTTTTTCCCCAATGTACCTAAAGTACTCTCTATAAGCTGCAAGCCAAAGGATACTAAGAATAGGCAAGAGTCTTAAGTGTTCTCATCAAAGATTTAAATAACTTAATTATTATCTATTTTTCAAATGCTGAGCTACCTGCCTTGATATTGAGAACTGCTGTCTTCTTTACATTTCTATTTTAGCTGTAGTCATCCTCACTCATCTTCACACATTTTTAAAAATTATTACTGTGTGTGAGTCTGAAATGACTACAGAAATGTTGGTGAGATTGTGGCTCTTGGCATCTTATTATTTAAATGTAAATCATCACTTTGCAACATATTATCAGAGGGACCTGGACAAGCAACTACAGTTCTTTGTGCAACATATTCTTAATCTCTAAAACAGGAATAAATACCTCCTACTTATAGTTGTAATAATTAAATAGTTAATATGCACAGTACATTGATTCGTTCCTTCCACATATGTAAGGTTTGAGAAATATTGCTGTATTGTTTGTGTTATCCAACTGCTGAATTTCTTCCTGTTGTTCCTTCTCTATTTCTACAAAAACATAGTAGAATTTATGATCAAACCCAGTTCAAATGACTACTCCATGCATGTCCCAGAGCTGCCAAGACAGCATGACCTCTTCTATGGAATATTCATTATACTTTATTATATTACTTCCTCAATTCTTGCCACAAAAGAATTCTCACACTTTATACTGTTTTACCATTGTACATGTGTGTTCCTTGTTTTATGTCTAGTGATTAGTAAACTCAGAGGGATCATGTCTATTTGCCACTTTGTTGGCATTCTTTAGACTTAGCATAGTGTAGTTAATTTAGCAAATCAATAGAAGTGTTCACTAAAAGAATAGCAAGAATGAAATAGTCAACATTTTACCATCACTCTTCCATGCGAGAGAGAGAGAGAGTGTACATCACACCTCCTGTTGGTCAAGGAGGGAAATATCCAATTATTTTCAGTGGCTTCAGGGGGCTGACATTCAGATGCTGGTATGGTTTCCAGTCTACTTCACTCTAATTTACTCCACTTCTGACCTTGGAGCTTAGATCATCAAACAATACAGCTGCGTAAGGAGCAATTTTGAGATTAGTCATCACCCTCAAGTATATATTTTCAGGTTGAAGTGTACTTTAGAATACACTCTTAAGAAATCTGTCCAAAGACTGTTCTAGAAAGAGAACTTGGAGGTGGGTTTGCTTTACCAATCATGGAGAAAGTTTGTAAGAGCATTTTCCATTTTATTGTGACTCATCTTTAGGCAGAGGGAGAAAAGAACTGTCTAATCAAAGAGACCAAGACAAGTTGTGCACTTGAGTTTCCTGAGGGCGGTTCCTGGGTACAAAGAGATTTACACGTCCAAACTGTAACCTAAGCAGGATGACAACAAGTATAGATTGTTCACTATGTATGCAAATGAGGAAATATTTCCCTTCACAGCATTAGAATAAATTCAATTTGTTAAGAAAAAGAGTCATTAAATTTAAGATCTTTTAGGGTCCTCAGCTCACATTTCTTTTTATGAATCTTTTCAGTGCAACTTTGGGTGAAAAGAAAATGTTTTGAAAAGGACACTCCACTATCCTTTGTGTTTCATTTAAACTTCACTAAGAATGTATCTTGAAATACAAAGAAACAAGATACATAAAAATCTCACTGCTTTCAATGTAAGTATCATTTAAAAAAGGAGGAAATCAAAGTTGACAAGCTAGTTGTTGGATAGAAACCTATAAACTAAGTAAATATAAATCTGACTTACTTTGATAAGAAGATACCTTTGATCTTCAGTGTCTACTAATGCCTTCTTATTACTGAATTATCACAATTTTGCTCTTTTTAGAGTTCTACCACTTTTATTTTTAAAAGTGGTTTTAAAACCCTACTTATGTTCCTTTATATCCATAGTCCCCAACTTGTTCCCAAATTTTTACTTGAAATACTACTGTTTTTTTCATATGTTGGAAACATTATTGAGCATATGAATTCTATGTTGATGATATTTTAAAGGACTTTGCTTCTGTTATGAATTCAGGACTCTCAGCTGTACTGTTGAATAAACAGTCTGATTGTTGAACTCTTTTGTTGTGCTGAAACCATGACTTACTCTTTAAATTATGATTATGTGCTGATTTTTCCCCCGATGCCATCACTGTGACATGACAGTCTGCCTTAAACATAGGTCGGAGCTAGAGTGTCCCTCATTCTTAGGGCTGGGGTGTGGCGGATGGGTGACAAGAAGGAGGAGATGTCCTATAGATGAAGGGAGAATACTGAGAATATTAAATTCTTAACGCTGCTTACTCCATCACTTCCCACCTCACAGCTACTTCCAATGGGTTATCATAGGTTCAATTCCATTGTCTATATTTTATCTAATGTTGGAATGAATGAAATATCACTTTTTCATCTTTTTAGTAGAGCTTAGTGGAGATGATCATCTGCAATGTCGAATAGACTGGGTTTTTTTGAGGCAGGGTCTCACTATGTAGTTCAGGCTGACCCGGACTCACTATGTAGCCCAGTCTGGTCTCGAACTTGTGGCACTCCCCCTGCTTTAGCCTCCTGAGTGCTGGGATCACAAGCAGTACTGGGATTACTTGCACGCACCACCACACCCAGCTGAGTAGATAATTTTGATTATCTGTTTGGACTAGTACTTTAAAATCTAGCTACAATAGATATATATATATGGCAAAAAACTATAATAAAAGTAAAAAATACACAAATAAGTATCAGAAGGGCCCTAAGGAAAATGAAGCAGAAAAGCCAAACCAATGGAAAGAAAATATTTGAATTAACCAGATACATATAATAGAGACAAAACCCCAAGCTGCAAGAAAATTCAGTCAATTTCACATGAGCATGCATTTAATTCAATAGAGTTCATCAAAATTTGCATAAGCCACATTAGAACTGCATTTATTTCTAATTTCCCTTCAGCATCATTTGGTGCATAACTACAATCACAGATTTTCACGGGGTGTGTGGGGACATAAAAAAGTGGAGTGACGTAAGCAAATAGGGGCGGGGCCAAAGCAGCTTTCTGAGGCCAGATGAAAAATTTATGAGCCAGATGAGATCATAAAGGAACTTACGAGGCCCTATCCATAGGTTTCAAATTTTAGGATCCTTCAGCTGAAAATTTATTCCAAAAGTTTCTGTGAAGCAGGTAGCGTACACTTTTAAAATTCTTTTTTTTTTGAAAGGGGTCCTCTATCGATGCCTCTTGGAAACACACACATTCTTAACAAATTGGTCGTGGGTTTATTCTGTTCATAGTGACAGAAAAGCGGTATTGCATAAATAAACCGAAGCACTCTGATCACAAGCAGTCTAACCTAGTCCTGGGTGCTGCCAATCCAGCACATGCACAAATAAACCTCAACAGAAAGCAAGCTGGTGTTCAGTGAAATTTAATCAAACCTTGGAATTGTTTTTTTTTTTTTTTTTTTTTTAAAGTGCATTGCCCAAAAGCAAATTGATAAGAAAAGAAAAGAGGATTTCCTTCAGGGAAATTTATAGGGGTAGTAAACATCTTTTAGAACTGCATCGTGAGTGTTGCCACACTTAGAATTTTGCTGCAGTTGTAGTTTTTATGCGGTGGGAGCTCTGCAAAAATTCAAGTTCTTAGAAAACATCTGAGGGCAGTCACGCTCACAACTGAACTACATCACCTCCATTTGAATGCTATATTTGCAATTCTAGTAAGAAACGCTACCTTATCAAGAACTTTTCTATCTTCTCAAAGTCTTCCCACCAGACAGATCCTCAAAAGCCATCAAGGATACTATCATAAGCCTCCTCCCAGGTAGTTGTTCCAATGACCAGGAGCTACTTCCTTTCTTTGCCTCAAGCCTTCTGGTCTAATTCACCATCTAAAGCGTTACCGTCCTTTCACAACCTACCTGAACATGACCACTTCCTGCCATCTCCACTACTACCCCTCTCATCAATCTGCCATTTTTCCTCTCGTGGTTCACTGGTTTGCCTCTCCCCATCCACAGCCCAGCGCAGAAAACGCCAGATAATTTGCACATCTTTGTAATCTCACTCCTTAATAAAGTCTCCAGTAACAAGGGCCACCTTTGCCCAGCTTCACCCATGCTCAGCCTGGTTCATTTTGGTTGTGGTGATTCTGGTCTTCCTAGTGTTCTTTCCTAGACATTCACATGCTTTGCTCTTTCATTTCCTACAAACTCCTTTCAAACGTCATTCCAAATGCTTTATCATACCAAATCTAAAGAAGTACCCTTTGCCACTAAGCACTGGCAAATCTTTCTGTCCTGGTTTATATGCTTTATCCTAGTTATCACTACCTGAAACAATTTTATATTTCATTTCTTTCTTTCATTAGGGTTTCATCTCAGTGAGGTCTGGGAATTCATTCTGCTCATTTTTATAGCCCAGATCATGAAATAGGGCCACACAGATAATAAGAGCACAATAATTATTTATATCTTATAAAAATCCCTCAAGTGTTTCTGCTTTCAATCAGATTGCAAAACTGATCTATATATTATTAGGTAATATTTTTCATCTTAGAGAATGCTCTTGAACATACAGGTTTCTACTTTGTATGAAGCACTTCATATAAATATTAGTTAATACTAAGAAGGAAATGCTGATTTTTGTGTTACTGGCTAAAAAATACCAAAGACAGCTACTCATCAAAAGTACAATATAAGGACCTTATTTTCTGTGTTATTGGAATAGTAATTATAATGAAGGAGAAACACAGGTATTAATTAAATTCTCAGTTGGGCAATCCTTTTTCTGCTAATTGACAATATAACCCACTTCATTTGCTTTGAAGATGTAGAGAAAAATCAGATAAAGTGAACTCAAACTACTATCCATTTAAATCATAGTTCTTTTTCTGATCACTGTCATAGAGAATTATTTCTGTCATGCCCACTTCATTTATCCATACAGTGGGAATATTAAACTGAGTCTCAAGGTTATCTTGATGATTTTAAAATGAATGTAAATATACATTGAATAAAGTATTTGTGGGCTCCATCCTAATCCCACTTACACATAGAAACACTTTGAACTACGTAAACCTTCAGCTGGCACCTCCAATGACTGTCACATGCTCTGCTCCCCCAAATTTTCCCCTTACATTTTTAAAAAAATAAATCATCATTTTGAAAGTAACTCACACTGACCAAAGTAGGAATAAATCAAGGAAATCCTTTGTCTCTTCCTCCTTTCCCCTTCTCATTTCTGCACCTGTCATGGCACTTTATTAAGAGACTGGTGGTTATTTTTAAGTAGTAGAAATATTCAAATATAAAAGTTAACCTAGAAAGACACATTATGATTTCTTGGCAAGTATGCAAAATTGCATTTTTTGGGAAATGTTATAGATTTTTCCTTAGATTCCCTTGGTACCATTTTATAAAACAAAACCTCCAAAGGGCAGCTGGAATGGCTATTGAGATCAGGCATCAGGGTCTTTTTCACAGGTTCCTGGTAGCAATGTTTCCCACTAGATACTGAATGAGGTAAGAAGAGTCACAAATGTCACCTTCAAAGTGCAATAGATTTTGTTGTTAGCAGGAGTCCTACTATCATGGTTTCATACCTCCGAGCAGTGAGATCATGTGCAGTTATGGAATATTGTAGCTAACAGATGTACCTTTTCAGAACAGAGTTCACTGATTGTCTGAAGGCTCAAGGGCAGCAGTGACTTTGTCATAATGTTGGACTTGGGAAATCAAGGCAGCAAATCAATATTTTTGCCCTAAAACTTTACAACAGCTTGTTAGTCAGCATTGGGAAAAATATTCCAAACTCATGATAGTGTTATTACTCACGGGGAAGAAAATGGTACGGAAAATAGGCAGAGATGACCAGGGAAGCTCTCCTCTATCTGGAAAATGCTTCCAGGGGAAAATACTACACAAAATATCTACTTATGATGCGGGGCCATAGCTATGGTGTCCAAAGCGGGTGATTTGGAGAGAGAGCCATTTCTACCAACATAATGAAAACATAGGAAGAATGTTCTTCCTATAAAAACTAGACTACAGTTCAATGTTTGGAACAAGGGCTTTATGTTGGAATTTGATACTCAAACTCTTTTGAGAGAATTAGAAATAGCCTAGAATCTATGTCTTCTTCAGGTGTATGACAAGGGAAATGATTGCGGTTCTTCCAAAATTTAAGTTAGTATCAGCTGCCAGTGATTCCTGTCTGTTTCCATACACAAAAGAACACATTGACTCTTCGATTTCTCTTCTAGGCTTGTTGGACTACAGGCAAGCAAGCCTTGCTTGGACAGTTTTTCTTTAGAAACAAAAACACACAATTTCCATCCTAATCTGTGCTCGCACTTATGGTGATCTTCCATGTACTTCACTTAGGCATGTTTAAAACATAAAAATGAAAGATTATAGAACTGAAGTTATGCGCTTAGAAATTAATGATTTTTGGACAGGAAAGGGGGAAATTTTTTCAAACTGATTTCATTCCTTCTTACCAACCCTTGAAGGAAATGCTTCTTGAGCACTTAGTCTCCTAATTCAGAGTAAATTAAATATATGTTTATTTCAAAAACTTTGTTAAAATATTTTTGCTAAGGCAGATTGATTTGACATAAGGGGATAAAGCTCTAGGAATTATTCTTGACCTTTATGTTTAATAAAACTTCTCTTTAACCTGATTCTAGGAACTTCATCAACTACTGTGAGAGACTGGGGAAAGAATCCCTAGGTGAATAATCACAAAAGGAGACTTGCACCTAGCCCCCAATTTTGCCTGTTTTCTTAAACAAATAAAATATGCAAACAGAAAGAAAAGAAATGAAAAAATCCATACTGCTAATTAAGATTAGGTGTTCTCATCTGGTGATCCAAGGGAAAGTAATTTTGGTTGCGTTTCCCAGAGACTCCTCACATTCACTAATACCATGTAGTTTTACTTCTTGCCCTAGGAAGACAGAACTCACTCTTGAAATTCTAGCTCATTTGTGAGGTGTTTCCAGAAAAGAGCAAAGGTTGTGTCAAATGTTGCAAACATAAATGATCTGGGCTGTGAGATCTTCAAATGATTTCCTTTACAAGCACATAAAACATACTGTAATCCAAACCACAGTCTTGTTATGGTTTGGTGCAACTTTCTCTCTGCTATGCAGTGCCGCCCTGGCATGGCCTTCTCAGGTTTTCACTGGTTGCATTTGCCAAGATTTTTTTCCTTTTAAACCTCTTGTTTTTAGTTTTATAAAAAGCCATTTATAGTTCTTCATCAGAAAGACACAACAGAGTATAATATTATCCTCCAAATACCATGGAAAATAAGCTTTAAATATTTGTCTTAACTTAATCTACCTTAAATTAGGCAAATGAACAAAAAAGTTCATGTCAGTTGAAAAAAGGCTTAAAGAAATGGATTAAGTATTTGACCTTCATAGATGGAATAAAGCACAATTTCAATAAAAGATGACAGATGTGTTAAAAATAAGAAGATATTATTCACTGGCTAAATCAATTCTCTGGGAAAAATTAAATTACTGTACTGTATCACTTCATACCCCCAGCTTCAGTAGTTTTTGTTTTTAGCTGCTAGTGAAGTGGCCAGATCTATATGATTTCTGAGTAACTTAGTGAAACTATGATCTAATAGTTCCTCAGTTCAGCCAATATTCACAGCTCATTTGGGTGTCCCAGATAGGATGACCAACTTGTCCTGGTTTGCCAGAAATTATTAACATTTAGCACTAGAAAACTCTATAATTCCTGGCATAATACAAAAGATGATCACCTTACATGTGAGAACTATGAAATATAAGCAATCATGGAATCCAGTTCACAGTCCATGTGTGTGTGTGTGTGTGTGTGTGTGTGTGTGTGTGTGTGTAGTGCAGTTTATAGTACTATGGACTATATTCACTCAAATCCCATCAAACTGAATTTGAAAGCTGATGAATAAATTCTTCCTCTTTTCTTTCCTGGAGCTGACTGACCTGACATGCTATTTGTGTAACTTCCCAAAAGATGGTCTCAGAAAATTGAGTAAGTACTTGCAGTTTGAGAAAACCACCTAAAAATGGCTTTTCTCTTTTTCCTGCATTAGTGGAGTAAATGTTCATATTCCCCCTCTCCCATGTTTAAGCCTGATTGTGTGGACTTTTGGCTGGAAGTTGACAAAGGTATTGGTAGATCATATTTCTGGGTATGTCTGCATGGGTTATTCAGTTGTGTCTTTGGATACTGTATCTGGTCTGGCCTCTTCCTCGCTGGCACTGTTCTCCTTGCCAACCACCATGAACTGAGCAGGTTTCTTCCACTATACCCTTTCACCATGACTTTTCCGCTTCGAAACCAACTGACCAGGGACTGAATTCCCTTAATAATGAGTCAAATTATACCAATTCTCCTTTGAGTTGTGAGAGTCGCATATTGTGTCCAGTGATGGGAAGGCTGAGTAATACACACACTCTCTGAATCCAATGTTGAAATCCTAATCTCCAACATGATGATATTTAAGAGGTGGGAGATTCTGGGGATAATTAAATTATGAGGGTGCAGCCATCATTACCATACTACTGTCTAGGAGTGCTGTTTAACCCTTTTGACATGTGAGGACACAATGATAAAATGGTCACCTGAGAAGCAGGAAATAGTTCTCATGAGGCTCTAAATCTGCTGGCTTCTTGGTAGTGCACTGCTCAGCATCAAAACTCTGAAGAAAAAAGTTGTTGCTTGTATCGCAGATAATAAGTATGTGCTTTTTTATTATACAATTCTGAATAGAGTGAGATAGTTGTTTCTATGTCTTTCCTGGGTTTCCATCAGGAATTGAAAGATAGAACAGGAGATATTTGCCTCAGCTCCCCTTCTGATGAGCACAGGCTCTAAAAGTCATCATACAGAAACGAACCTAGAAAATAAATCTTCAGAATCAGATCTTGGACTGGATGACTAATGGCAATAATGATTTTACTGCTAGCTAACTAGGATTTCTCTGATCCCCAGCATGCAATAGCATCAAAATTATCCTAGCATTCCTCTGCAGTTATCTAAAAGGTACAGATAGAAGGTGAAGCATTGCAATGTATGGAAGTAGCAGTCTTTGAAATATAAGGGGATAATAGTCATTATAAGAACTGTGGAGTGAGCTGATTTCTATGAACTGCACAGAAGTATTAGCAAAAACAATAGTTTCAGAGTAATCAGTTGTCAAATCATGGTATGCTTTGAAAAAAACTGTTTTTGCATACCATCTTGAAGAACATTACTACTTGCTGCAATTTCTGGGCATATTATGCTGAAATTAAAGACCAGGATTCAATGATACATATAGGAAAATTAATGAAGAGACAAGTACACTCTGTAATTCTCCTTGACAATTCGGTAATCATATGTAAAAGGTGGGTCTCTGAAACCTGGGTTGGAGTTATCAATGATTGAAATGGAGACGCTAGAAACCTGGATTACCTCAGATCTCCTAAATTTGTGTAAAAGGCTCTTTCCTTTAATAGAGGAGCGTGCCTGCTTTTGTTGTAAGACTTCTTTTGTAACAGTGATTCCCAGAACTCCAGAGAGTCTATGATTTCTCTGCGTGTAAAGATTACACATCAGAACTGAAGCACTGATCCCAAAACATTAGACACTATCTTAGTTGTGTTAAGCAGATTACTCTTCCTGCATATCCATCTCTCTGCATTGGCAGAGGTGATTTCAGGCCTCCTACCTAGCCCAGCTCATGGCACTCACATCTTTCCCAGGGTTCTTACAGTCACTCATGCTCAAGCCACTTCCTTCTTCATGAATGAATAAAAACTGAGTTCAGCCTTGGGTCAAGGCCTTTGTTCTGAATAGCCATCATCATGGCTGGACTTAGGACCCCTTGGCTCTCCATAACTGCAGATATGTTTTAGTGTCTTTATTCTCTCCGTGGGTTGCACTGGAAGTGGAAGATTGGAATTAACCCACTAGAATTCCAATAGCTTTTCATGGGATTACAAGTATAAACTTCCTGGGCTGTGAGGAGGACTGGGATGTGCTCTCTCTAATGATGCCCACTCTACCTACATGAAGTGAAGACATCAGAACTTTCTTGATATAGAAATGAGAAAGAAATCAGAGGCTGAAAAAGGTAGTAATGTCAAAATATGTGAGCTAAGATATAAATTTCCCAACTAACCACACCACAGAAGATTCTGAAGATCTTCTTTCATCAAGGCAGCCAGAAATGTATTGTAGAATATAGTTTTGAGAAGCTCAGCTGTAGCTTTCCTCTGTAGGCTGAAATAAAGATACAGCCATAGAATTAGACTTGCAACTTCCAGTGTGTATAGTGTGATTCGTGAATGGCAGGGGCCAAGTGGCAACATAATAAATAGATGGAAGACAGACATGAGAACTGCGATAGACAGCCAGGGCTCCATGGGAGAAGGATGCTGTGACCCTCAGAAAACTGTGGTGATATTTAATAGGTCATCATTTGCCTAGTGCAAGAAAGATGGGAAGTCTAATAGAATGCTTTTTTCCAAGCATAATGAAAGAAATCAAGAATTGCCATGTAAAAGTCTCATGTCAGCTGTTACAGCAAAAATTTGTCATCTCTCACATAGTTTATATATCTATGTCTCTTCTTCTATCCAGAGACCGAAGATTGAAGGCCAGACTGAGCCATTTTGAGTAAGGATTCTGAAAATACACATAGTCGCTATTCCTTGCACTCTTCCCCAAAGGGCCAGGAGCAAATACCAGAAAACTCCAGAAAACAAGCATGAAAAGAGATGCACATGAATGATAGATTAAGTTTGTGGGTCACCTCTTGGAGAAGACCTGCAGACACCTTGTTTTCACAAAAATAAAGGCCATGTTTTATTACATGGAGATGAGATCATGAAAAGCATGTGTGCATAGAATGGAATTTACATAATTTTTCGCCTAAAAGGGGCAGCCTGCCTGGCGGTACCTTGCTTTATGTCTGCACAGACTCTTCTCCTTACCATATTAAGGTTTTCCTTGATGCTGAGATGTGGACACAGTGTCACTGTACTCCGTGGGCTGCCTGTGAAACTCAGAAGGGCTTGGGAATGACACAGTGTTGTTTTGTGAAGAAACTTTGATCAGTGGGATGTGCAAGCCCCAAATTCTTAACGTGTTTTCCCTGCATAGCTGTAATTAAAATGCAGTCATTGCAGCTTCTCAGTGGATGTCTTCATGGGGTAGTGTCTTAGTTACTTTTCTCTAATTGCTGAGACAAACTACCTGACTCTAAAATTAAGGAAGGAAAGGTTTATTTAGCTCACAGTTCATGGAGGTTTTAGTCCATAATCAGGTGGATGTAAGGCAGGGTGGTGTGGTACAGGGGCAAGGGTTCATGGTAGCTGAAGACAGCCAAAGCAAGAAGAGGAAAAAGGGAGGAGCCAAAGAGAAAGTCTCCTTCCCTCCCTTACGTTGTATGCAGGTGACCTGTCCCAGGGTGGGTGTAGTACTCACACCCACAATCTCAGCATTGGACCATGAATCAATCAGAAACTCTAGAATCCCCTCCTCATGACTGCATGAGGCTTTGGGGGGACACCTAGACACAAAGCATAACATTTGACCTCTGGCCCCTCAAAGACACGTACACATCCATTTATGCAAAAGGCATTTTGTCCATCTGTAAGAGTCACCAAAATCCTAAAAGTTTTTTCATTGCTGAAAAGTCCACGTCCTAAGTTTCCTCTGAGATTTAAGGCAAACTCTTAGCTGTGAGCCCCTGTACAAATGAAAAGAAGTTAAACAGTGTTAACATTCAATGGCCCAAGATAAATATTACCATTCCAAAAGGTACAAACAGGGGGATACAAATGGTTGGGACTAAAGCAAGTCAAAAATCCAGCAGGGCAGATATTAAGTTCTGTAATTCCATGTGGAACATCTGAAGCAGTCTATGGCAAGTTATAAGCTCTGAAGGGTTTGTGTGATTCTGCTCCTATGGCACTTTCAGTGGTTGTAGTTCTCACAGCTTCTCTCTTAGGCCTGCTTTGCTCCCTCATTGAAGGTTTTCTCAGATGATCCACTTTCCTGGATTCTCCAAACTTCTGGGGTCTCCACAGCACCTTTGGCTTCACACTCACACTTCACATTGTGCCCTCTCAGGGGCGCACTGCCTGGCCTCCCAGGCCTTTTGAAATCTCAGTGGAAGCCTTCTTAAGCCCACAACTCATGCATTTTGCATGCACATAAAATCAGTGTCATGTGGATGTTGTCAAGGTCCACTGCCATCTGAAGCAGTAGCAAGGCTTCCCTTTCTCTTGGCTGTAGGGTTCTAGTGCCTGGATCACTAAGAACTCTGAATCCAATTCTGAGGAACAAATTCTCTAGGTTACCACCACTGGCAGTGTTTTTCCTCAAAGCAAAATCTTACATCTTTGCAGTCTTGAGGTTACAGAGAGTGGAGATTTTGTGATGCTTCTTGATGAAATAAAGATACAGCCATAATATGATGGCTCAGGTCATCTTCTCTATTCTCTTGTTCCTTCTCACCAACCAAGATCTCCTCTGCTCTACCTTTGCAGTTCATAGCTTTACTGCAGCTTCCTGTCTGGCCAAACTTACAACTTTTTAAATAATTCTGCTGGGCTCTTTCTTCTTGATTCTCTGTACAAATCTGGCTAAATCTCCCAACAATAGCTATGCCATTGCCTCAACATTCAACTGCCTTAAAATTTTTTCTGCCAGGTTAAGTAGTCTGCTACCCTTAATCTCAGACTCAGGCAATGTCTCTGGACATGAGCAAAATGCAGACAAACTTCCCGCCAAGTCCTAACGCACATCATCTGAACTCTAATGGAGTCCTTCTTCCCAGAAGAAACCTCTCAAATCTAGTCTTTACCAGCAGGATTTCTATCAGAATTCTGGTCTTTTGAGCTCTGACCAGAATCTCCCATACAGAACAGCCTAAGGCATTCCAGCTCTACTCATTCAGGTAACATCTCTGAAACTTTTTAAACTCTTCCCACAAGCCATTCCCAAAGGCTCTTGAGCCACAGGTCAGGTATAGTCACAGCAACAACCCCACTTCTCTGGTATCAAATTCTGTGTTGGTTACTTTTCTCTCATTGTTGAGACAAAATACCCAATGCCCCAAATTAAGGTAGGAAAGGTTTATTGAGCTCACAGTTTGTGGAGGTTTCAGCCCATAATCAGCTTGCTCCAAGTCAGGGTGGTGTGGCAGAAGGGTAACTGTTCATTGAAGTGGAAGACAGCAAAAGCAACAAGAGCAAAAAGGGAGGATCTTGAGAGAAGACACTTTCTGTTCCTTGTATTGTATGTAGGCTTCCCACCCTAGGATGGGTGTAGCACTCACACTCATAATCCCAGCACTAGAGGATGAATGAATCACAAATTCTAGATTTAGCCAGCTCTGAAAAGCACCCTCCATGATTGCAAGAGGCTTTGGGGGGACATCTAGACACAAACCATAACAGGTAGGGAAATAACTCATATTCAGTAATGGCCAAATTGATCACCCACCTGCATGTCTATTCATCCCCTTACTTCAATCACAATAACTAGGATTTACATCTATCCCATGCCTTCCCTTCTGCTTTTGGTGCAACTCAGTCCAAAGCAGTATAATACAAGTGAAATGAGTTAGTTGCCATATGCAAATGAGTGTGGAAATTATACACATTTGTGGGGCAAAGTTAAGAAAAATGGACAGAGAAAAAAGAAATTAAACACAGAGGGATGCTTCATGGATTGAAATAAAAGAATGAATTAGACATGTATAACTTTGCAGCTTAGCGGGCTGAAGCAGAAGGAACTCTGTATTTTAAGAAACTCTACAGCAATCAACTATGATTAACTGAGATACACCTTTTTGACAGCTTCTATAAGTTGTGCGACTTGACTAAAGTCAAGTGCATAACAGTAGGTCCGCTATCCTTGACAATAACAATTGTTAATGTTTATTTAGCAAATTGATTTGTGCCAAAAAATGTGGAATCTTCTATACACATTATTGAAGATAATTCTCTCAATAACCTGAAGAGGCAGACTCTTAAAATCCTGGTTTCAGGGACTGGGGACTTAGCTCAGCGGCACAGAGCCTGACAGCAAGCGCAAGGTCGTGAGTTCGATCCCCGGTACCGAAAAACAAAACAAAACAAAACAAAAACAAAAATCCTGGTTTCAGAAATGAGGAGGATAAAAATTTAGAGACTTTTTAAAAAAACCTTTATAGCTCTCTGGAAAAAAAAATTAGGTGAGAGTAAAATCGGATGAGATGATGTAGTTTCAATAATTAGCAGTTTAAGTTATTTTCAGGGTTTAGGGGAAATGAGTATTTTTAAACATATGCATATAACAGATGAGGAAACAGAACCACAGTATAAATTACTAAAAATCATGCACTGGAGAATGTGGAATTCAAAGCCAAGATTTCCTAACTGTCCCATGGTGCTACCCTACAAAAGCAATCTTGAAATTCTACCAACTCACAAGGCTACTCTTATTGTTCAATTTCTGCTACAAAAGAGTCTGAACAGTAAATTCTCACTCTCATCCCATATTTTATTCGTAGTTCAAAAGTTAATTATGTTTGGTTCTTCCAGAAAATTTGTGTGTGTATATGTGCGTGTGTGTGTCCTTACACATTATCCTGCATGTTTTTAAAGCCAATCATTTTTGAGAGCATCTTTTTGTAGACAGTTGCAGAGTTCCTATCTTCCTGTTTTAGCGGTTTAATAATACTTCAACGAGATGCTATAATATAATTAACTAGCTTTCTGTTGATGGTCATGTTTGTGTTCCAGACTTTTGCTATTGTAGACAACGCTGCAATAAACATCTGTGACGTGTATTTGTGAGCACACCTTCTACGCATGTCAGCAGGATATTTTTTTTGTCAAGTAATATAGGAGGATCAAAGTGTATTTCTATTTTTTTCTATTAATTACCAGTTGATGTATGAAACATACTAATCCCTAGGGAATGTTTTTGTGACTAATAGGTTGTGACAGCATTTCCTTTTTCAAAGAGGACAGAGGGCACTTTCAGGTGACAGCCGTCTTCAAAGTGTTTGCAGATAAGCACCGCTGTGACTGAGGATGACTGCTTCGGCAGGGTTCAGTTCCTGTGTGTCCCTAGCTCATTGTGCCTTTGAGAGCTCCCCTCGTGCTGTCCCAGGTGCAGGAGGCCACCACATAAACAGACATTTCAGACACCAGAACTTCTCCGTGGGGTGTGAGGGACTGCTGCCAAGGCCAAGATTAGTCTAAGGAACTGAGCCCATTCTTGTTGGAAAGACCTGACCTTAAATCCACAGCTTAGTATGGGGTTAAAAATTCAGATGTCTGATTTTGTTGAGAGGGAGGGGATCTATGGGCAGGCTGAGAGATTTTTTTTTTTTCTCCCTTGATATCTTTAAGTTTAGAAAAACCAACAATTTAACAGGTTTCAATTGATTTTTTTTTTTATTTCTTGGGATGGTCAAATTGAATTAAAGAACATATAAATGTGATGAAGAAATTTTGACCCTTGGAAACCATTTTATGACTTTGTCTTTCTTCACAGGGCAGGAATGGGTGCACTGACGCACTCACCCCACCCCCATGTCTGTGCTCTAAGGTGTGTCAGATCCCCGGATTCTTTTCCCAGCTCAGCTCTCTCCTGCCTTTTGGCATTGACTGAAAGTGGATCACTCTCCAGGAATGTTCCTGTCCTCCACGCGTTGAAAGAACCATGAAGTGAAGATTGCTTCGTAGAACTGTAAAGCCCTCCTGGCCTTCGCTTTTTCATTTTCTAGCTATGTGTATCTCAGGCGACTTCACAACCATGCCAGGGGCTGCCAGGCAGACGGTCTACTTCCAAATCCAATAATGAGCTGTCCGTTTAGTGTGTTTAATTGTTCTTTTAAAAAGAAGTTTTCTTAATTGCCCACTTTATTGAGTTTCGGTGTCTTTTGTTTCTATAGCTGCCGCTTCCTTTCCATTAAATGAAGAAAGATTTGATTTCCCTGCTACACATGAACACACCCCTGCGGGGATCACATGTTTGCTAGGCTGCAATTTGTCCCACATCCTGCTGCCAGGAAACCTGCAACACACGCTTGTCTCCGCAGCGCCCTCTGCAGCTCTGTCAAACTGTCTTCCCGCTGATCCACAGCCCCAGGTGGGCTCTGCCGGTTCTGAGGTAGCTCAGGAATTCAGAATGCTTGTGACATAGACTAAGCTGTATTTTCTTCTAGGGGTCTGGACGATTTGAACTTGGCAGAAACATCTGCAGGTTCAGGTGTCTCTGTTAGGACTCCAAACCTCATTTCCAAACCTCAAGAGACAGACAGGTACAGACATTTGGATTTAAATAGAATGTTAGAGATGATATATGATGATACGATAGCATGCCTTTACGGAGGCTTATGATTTACATTTGTTCATTTATCCACTAGTTAAGTTATTCAATAAATATTTGCTATTTTCTGCAAGCTGGGTGTAAAGTCATTTAACATACAGAGGCCTTATGCTCTTTACCACACAGAGAACCTAACCTACAATTGAAAAGCAAATCTGCTACTTAAATTACATTGGCAAGAAATTTGTTTATCAACTTTGCACATAGATCAACCATAGTCAAGATGATTATAAATATTGTATTCTATTTGGCATATGCCATTTTAGTCTTAAAGGGGCTTGGCTCACTTGTAATTGGGAAGACATGAATCATGCAAGCATTAACATAGCTTGTGTGTCTTAAAATTTTTCCAGATTGGTTTTGCATCCGAGCAGCAAACGAGTCACCCTAAATCTCTGTAGTTGTTGCTATAATTGATCACTTTGTCAAGGCGGAAAATGAGATAACTCAGAGTTGTTGAGAGCAAGATACTCTTCAGCTACTTCTACAGCTGGTGGCCAGCCATCCACACAGCGGATGGAGCTGGGGCTGGTGAAAGTGTGCAGACAGCAGCTGTTGGGAGTTTGGGAGTGAGGCATCCTTTGTGAAAGACCCCCACATCCGGAAGCCACAAAGAACTTTAGCTTCCAGGATTTTTTTGTTATACTTCTTCATAAACTGGAGCATTGTTGCTAAATAAAATAAGAGGACGGAAAAAAAGGTAAAAGCAAAGCAAAACAAACTTCTTTGCCTATACCCTAACGGGAAAGAGAGAGTAGAAAAAGGAAGGAGGGATATACTGCCCTAGCAATAGCAGTATTGTTTCAAAAACGTTGTCATCCTTGTATTCCATGTTGTCATTCAGCAATACCCTTTGGCACTCCAGGATACCCTGCTTAGATGTAAAAGTAGAGTGTTTGTGACTTCTAAGGATAAGACATGGTAAATTACCCAAAAGGTTGAAAAAAATATGAAACATGAACCAACAAAGTGGAATATACATGATCAGCTAGTAGATTATAGTTTTGTCCTTCACTCCAAATTTCAAACATTTAATCAGTTGTGTCATAGATTATAGTTTTGTCCTTCACTCCAAATTTTGAGTGATTCTTCCCTGGTTTGGGATTTGCTAATTCCTTCTTCTAGGATCCAGCAGGTATTTGCCATTGGAGACCTGCTGTCAGCCAATCAGGGTGCACAATCCAGACTGCTTTGATGTAACATAATTTGGAGAGTAGCAGGTGGCCTTCCCTGCTGTTTGTAGTGCAGCTTGGGGATTTCTGTCAGATGTAGCAGCTCCTCTTTATCTGCATGGAATCTGTGTAAATCACAAAAGAACAGATGGAAAAGTAGTCACATACCCCTCTTCACCGCTTAGAAGCAGTCATAAACCCCCTACACCACCAGCCCTGTTGCAAAAACAACCCTCAGTGGGTTGGTCACCCAACTGCTCGAGGATAATCATCTTGTTTACACAACATCTAAATACACGAATCAGACAAAGAAAACAAAAGCAGCAAATGGCTTAAATGACCACAGCTGTTATATACGTGTATTTGACCATTAAATTCCAGATTTAGGTTAGGTAAACACAGAAAAATTAGAAATTATATGGCATCTACCATTCTAAATATCTTGTAGTACAGTTTGGTAATGTCAGATGCCAGCGGTTTAGTGTGTTTGCTCCTTTGATTGTTGTTTTTTAAACACAAGTATGAAATTAACTGTCGATATTCCTGAATGTGCCTGAAAACTATAAGTAATTTTCTAAATATTGACCTATACAATTTCATGGTGGAAACTGTCAAGAAAAACCTACCGAAAATTCAATAGAAACTATTTTATGTGACTCTCATTCACATTAAGCCACTTTTTCCAATTCACACTAACTCTCTACTACTTGTGTACATGCTACTCATTTAGGTTACATTGCATAATATATATGTATGTTTTATCAAGAGATACTTGGTGCCTTGTTCATAAGACACATATGTGTGAGACCATTATCTAATCAGTTTGTGGGGAAAATAACCCTAATTTTATTTCCTATTTTTCCTAGAATTCTTTCAGCATTTAGTTAGGCAATGGAAAGAGGATAAAGAGTTTATTCCAAAGAGCATGGGGGACAGCGACAAAGACAGCAAGGTGCGAGGCAGAGGAGGGCATGATGTAAGCTGCAACCCAGCGTTTTTAGAGCATGATTTGTAAGACAAGGCGTTAAAAGAGATGAAGCTAGAGGTTAGCAAGGTCCTAACACAGCAGATCTTAAAAGTCTCACGAAAAACACGGGCTTTGACCTGCATAGGATCAAAGATGACCACAAAATGTTGACTTTAATCTATTTAAAACTTTAAAATATGTACAAACAATACATTTGGAAAGACCATAAATTAGTCCAAAAACCTACAGTGCACCAAGGTTGCCCATTAGAGAGATGCAGTTATTCAGAAATGAAATAATTTCCTATTTTCTGAGGGACCTTTTCAATGCTAAGAAATATTGTTACAAAAAATTATTAAATATCTGTAAACTTATAAATCAGAAATAGTCAAGTTTCAACCAAAGCACAATAGTGAAGTGCAGCGTGCACTAAAGTCAGTATCTTTAGTAAGTGGTCCAGGTCTCGCCCTTTCTATAAATTCCAAGTGATCAGGAAGCACACAGGAATTGTTTCCAGAGCTTCATAAATAAATTCTCCATAAATTCATGCTTAGGGAAGAAAATGCATTAGGCCAGTGTTTCCTAAGCCAGGGTAATTTTTCTCCCCGGATGACACTAACAATGTCTGCAGGCTTATTTACTGATACAACTGGTTGGGGGAGAAGTTGGCATTGAGTAGGTAGAGGCCAGGGATATTATTAAACACTGGGTCCCCTCCCTAAATGACAGTACCTCTAACGCTGAGTACTTTGTTTGAGATATTTCAAACATTTAATCAGTTGTGTCATATCTTCTTTTCTTAATAAGTATGATACTCCAAAGTTTTGTACTATCTAATCATGTTTATTTGGACATATGCGTGTTGAAGGTTTTGAAGTTGTTCTTAAGGTCATTAAATATATGATCTCCTGTATTGAAATTTTCTTTGTTGAAAAGAAGTATATGAAGTCCTGTTGAGTTTTTCACTATTTATAGCCTTTCAGAAAGTTGCTACTGAAAAATCAACGGCCTAAAATAAAATTGTTGTTTTTCACATGATTGCGACAAAAAGCTCTCCATTTGTAAATCTTTGAATTTAAAAAAGTGTGCTAGTGATTTTATTAGAGGTAGTATGAAGCAACTAAACATATTCCCAGAAGACTATATTCTTACATGACACAAAAACTTTCAGTTTTTAAGGTAATCATACATGTCCTCCTGATGTATTTTGTTGTTATCTTATGAAGCAAAATTACAGAGAAAATTTCAGAGTGGCATTTTCCCTGAAATCTATTTGCTTTTGACAGTCTTATAAAACTTTTTTTTCATTATAACATATTATGACAAAGCAATAGCAATAGCAATAGCTACTGTCTATTATACACTTATACTTAATATTGCTATTATTTTCTTCATCAAGCCAGTTAAAAAGACAGGAAATCATATTTTCTATTCATATGAAGTTAGGTTAAGTAACTGAAACAAAGAGAACATCTAATGTTAAATATAAAGGGTAATTATTGAAGACCATTTGAGCTAAAGTAATACAACCTTGGCATTTGGTGTTATCTAATTTACTTTTCCTGTTGATAAGTATGATGAAGGAACTGCTGATTTCACTCTAGATTTTTCAGACTTCTGTTAGAGAATATAAGAGAGTTGTGTCACTCACATTTAATCCTCAGTGGTGATTTTTATAGCAATCTTGTAAATCAAGAAATTTTTTAATGTTTGATTTATAGTAAGAGTTTACAAATGTAGACACCTTATAAGTAGCCGTGTACAAATAGAAGAGTGACCGTTAAACTTCAAAAGCTCGTTACTCCATTCCTTCAGTCCATGTGATTATTTCTTGCAAGGTGCTTTCTGGAAGGTAGATTTCCTGAGCAAATAATATTTGGCAAAACTGTCTAGCTTACCCTTCTCTTGCAGATTCCCAACATACACTTTTTCTGTGGAAATAAACCAATAGAAACCTAACTGATTTTGTTATTTCCAGCATGTCTGCAATTCATTCAGAGTTGCAAAGAATAAATTTTAGGAAAAATTAGTTTAGAATATCAACTCTAATTCCTCTGTTTTACTTTGGTTTAATTGCATCTGGAACATTTCTTTAACAATTAGATACTTAGTTTATTTTCAGCAGTTCCATCACAGGTGCCAACACCACAGATCTAATTTAAATATTCTCTACTGATCATATTTTATAAATTGTTTAATGAGGAAAAGTCATTGGTGAATTTTTTATACCACTGGAGATTCCATTTTATGATATAAATGAGAAAGATTTTGCACAAAGAAATAAAACCCAAAAGGAAAACAAACAACAGCATCCAATAAAGCATTTCAAACTCTATTTAAATATAACGTGATATCTAAAAGAACATGTGACATTTAAGAGCTGGATTGTATTTCTTTCTTGATATTTCAGCACATTACACCATATATAAGAATATTTTGAGATATATCTGCGATTCAATGAAAAGCTTGCTCATAGTACAACATTATTGCTGTCCTTGATGGTATGAATGTTGCCACTTCTGTTACAACAAATCTGACTGCCAAATTTAGTACTTCATCAGTAACCCTTTCTACACTTTCTTCTGATGAATCAATTTTAGAGCTCTGCTTCTTTGACATAAAAATATTGCTTGCAATTAAGTCTCATGGGACATGATGTTCTAAATCCTCACCAACCAATATCCTGCAATCCAGTTTTCCTCCACTGGAAATGGATGAATGTGTTCAGATCAGAGCGTAAATTGGCATGAACCTTAATCTGAAATGCAATAAAGTTAGAGAAGACTGAATGATTTTTTAAAAATGTATCATTATTCATATCCAATGCTTCCTCTGCACTTCTGTGTACCATCTGGTCCCGATGGTCGAAGTGCCAAAATACCATAAGGAAAGTTGTTTTTGTGGTATTTCCAGTCCAACCAGAATCAGAAAGTACCAGAAGTCTCTTAAGAAAACCTGTTGTCACAGGACACAAAGCTTAGGTTTTCAAAGACTTTTAAGGAAAGTAGCTGAAATCAAGCTACCATCCAAATTTAAATGCTAAGCAATGAGATGTTCTAGATTTGGGGGTTTACCAAATGTCTTGTCTGTAAATACACACATATGTGCATTACACACACACACACAATGCACCCTTCCTTTATGAATTAAAGTTATTTTTCTAATTCTTAACTTGTTCATTATGCAGTAGACACATGATTTTTAAGGAGAATATTTATGGATAACATCAAACCAATATATAAACCTATTAAATGGATGACATCAAACTTAAAAGTCTTTATAGAGTTAATGTAAAATGTACCCAACATTGTCCTGTTTGTGAGCCTTCCGATGGCTGCATAATTCTTTTATATGTCTTTCTACTTGTGTTCAGGACACTGCAGCTTGAAAAATACAAAGAATTTTGAAACTTTAGAGAGTCCATCTGTGCTGTAAACCCACTGCCCACAAGGTTTAGAGTGGGTTGTTCAAATTGGCAAGACTTTTTCTTGCATTCAGTCCCCAAACCGGCTCAGATTTATTTGACACTGAGTTTTATTCAGTTTAATTTAGTTCAATTTTTAAAAAAATCTCTAAGGAGGGAAATAATTTAAGTGACGAATATGATTGCATGAAAATCAGTATATTAAAGAGGGAAATTTAACCATACATATTTTTTACCAAATGAAGTGCTTACTATGCAAAGAATGTAAGCTTTTGTGTCAGACAGAGTCAAATCTTGGTTCTACGTCTGCCATTTGTGTGACCTGTGATTATTGACAAACTGCTCTGAAATTAACTTTCTCAGTATAAATGTAAAATCAATTATTTTACTGAGTTGCAACTATCACTATACCATAGAATTTAAAGTCCTGGAGTACGGCAGGAGCTCAATCTCATCATCAACACTAGCTGGATGTGAAGATGATAAAATAATAGACAGCTGCAAGGCATATCATAAGAGGCTGGCCATTACAAAAGCGTATTGCAATTTTTGCTTAAATTCTTTTTTATCCATTGAAAGAAGGAGGAATAACTCTGGGGAGGTAACTCATACAAGCTTGGAAGGCAATGATGGCATTCTCTATTAGGAATACTACCTACTCAGTTCCCATAGGTGATGATTTAAGATCTTTTATTGCATAAAACTGTAATGCATTCAGAGGGGCTGATCTAACCTGAGATGTTTCTGAATCACTGTAAAATACACTTTTCATTTGGGCATTATTGGCTCACTTGCTCTGTCCTCGGCTTAGCCCCAATGAGGATTTTCTCCTAAATACAACTAAAGAAAGGCAAAATGATTCAGGCCAATGTTCTGACTGCAACTAGAATTTCCTCCTTACAATTGTAAAGCTGTGTTACCTATATCTGGTGCGTGAACATCATATAGTTCATTGTCATAGGGACTTCCTTCCTAGGAAAAATAATCCTTGTAGTCATCTCTTCTGGGAACGTTCACCTTTTGTTTTGAAGCTATAGCCTGACAAAAGCAGCATAAAAACACAAACCTCATAGATTTGCAGGGGAGCATGACATTGATGCACTCACAATATATTTCCTAAACCCAAAGCCTTTAGATCCTCAAGTAATGGCATTTAATTTCCAAATTGTTACCGTCCTGTTTCTGATTTCTTTAATTTATATAATTTCACTTTTCTGCCCTGATCCTCTCTTGAATCTCTTGAATTCAGTTGAATCGCTTAAATCACTCACACTCCACAGAAACTGTTTTTTCTGTATATCATTCCCACATAACCCGCTTAGGAAAGCAATTAAGGTGTCATTCTCTGAAGTGCCAAGGGAGTGCGAAACATTGCCTTTGAGAGAACTTTGTCTGAACCCTTCTCCTGCAGCACTGCAGGTGAGGGGGTGCAGCTTTGTGGCTTCTGAGGAATGAAAGAAACAGGGAGTTAAACTAATGGAATTTGACCTCTGATTATCACACAGACAATCATAAATTCACACGTTTTAGCTTCTATGTATGTCAGTAAGTAGAAAAACAATGGGGTGAAGGATTAGAAAAGTTACAAAATTTCTGTAGCAAAATATCCCATGCTAGCCCATCAGCAGAAATTATATGTATGTAATTTCATCTATATACACATTCATGTATGATATACATATATTATATAAATATGAACATATATAGTATGTGTATTTATTTTTCTTGTTTTAACTGTTTTTTACTCAAAGTGAAATTTTCCAATAAATATTTTATATTTATTTTTACTTTGTGCTAATTAAAGTCTGTACTTCATGCCACAAGCTACAAGGGGGACCTCAGATTTCTAAAGGTTCATCTCCCTAGAAAAATGGAAAAAGAAAAGTAAGAAAGTAGATCAAAAGTATGTACCTAGCCAAAAAGGGAAGCATTTCACTCTCTGCCTCACCATAAATTCCCGACAATGACCGGGGCATTCTCCTGCACACTGACCTCCAGCGTGGCCTCCACCCTCCTACCAGTTCGCTTCCTGTTGAACGTTACAGCCGTGCACTGCTGTGCCGCTTGGATTTAAACTGCATGTTGCTTTATCCTTTCATTTCTGGCCAGCACCCAAAGCCAAGCAGCAGGTGCTGCCTAGAGAATGTCATTCTCTAATAAAAGTATTGTAATGTAACCCAGAGACAATGGAGCTCCCTTTGGATATACTTTTGCTTTTCTAGAAGATTGCATTCCTAATAAGATGGTGTCTCAGATATCAAGGCAGAATAGCATATATGTTTTATGGTCAAAAAAAAACTGTGCATGTTTGAGAAATGAACCCCTGAGAACTCCTGTGGAGTCACAGGAGTGGAGAAAGAAGAAGGAGGTGAGCTAGAAAAATAAGTCAAAGATGATGGCAGTGGTTACAGTGAGTTGTTTTTCTTGATAATTATGTAAATCAGAGAAGTAATAACTATATAGGAAAAATCAATTGCATTTATTAAAAAAGGAAAACTATGAATCAAATCAGGCAGTCTCTCTTTGTTAATTAAAGTGAAGCTTAATTCATAGGAAACCTTTGTTTAGAATTGGGGCACCAAGTCATTCTAGTTTTTTTTTTTTTTTCCTAACTAAATTGATGGTAGACCGCTGTTGACTTTCTGCTTAAAGACTTCAGTAAGGAGGTTCCTTGGCCTTTGCTCCATATATTTGATGACCTTGGAAAGTGATGACTTTATAGGATGTGACCACATGGCTCTTACCACTGTGAGGTAATTGCAGGGCTCCCACAAGTCCCAGTGGGGGCACAGAATGAGCTATTATTCAGACAGAGTTACTGAGTCTCACTGAACATGATTGCATAAGATTTCTCCTCAGACTCAAATGAAATTTCAACTTGTTTTATGATGATACTGAATATACTCTAGCACGGACTTGATGGATCCTGTGTGTTCCTTTATGGAAGAACAGAGATTTCATGTAATTTGAACATGCGGATCTCACTGTATTCTGTTTGGCATAAAATACCTCTTTCCTCAAAAGGTCGAGAAGGTCAAGAAAAACAGGGTTTCAGGTCATGCAGAATTCTTAGCGCAGTAAATTCTGTGTTTCTATTTCTTCTGGGAATTCTTATCAAACTGATGGGGCTGTTTATGATACTCAAAGAGCATCTTAAAAGCTTCTATAAGCTTTCCTGAAATGTGGAGTGCCTCCGAACTTTGAAATCAATTACATCGATTCAATTACAGAACGTAAGTGAAGACTAATAGTTTTTGTGTTCATTATCTCCTAATTTACATAAGAGGAAGATGTTTACGTGGTTCCAGAGTCTTTGTGGGAAACCATTTTAGTTGAGATGGACAAATGGGACTGTGATTTTTGTTTTCAATTGATATCTCAAAAGTTTTATATATATATAATATATATATATATATATATATATATATATAAATTTTTAACTCTAATCCCACATATGTCTCATCTTTTCTATTACCTCAGAAAATCTGTGAACTCTGAGTAGATTCAATGTAGCCATTCAGGTGGTTTTTATATACAATATGGGCTTTCTTCTAAGTTCTGCCAAAAATGTAAGAAAAAGAATTATGGGCATCTCTTTGGATTTTTTTCTAAAGTGTAAAAAAGTCCAACAGCAAATATTAGGAATTAAGGTAAAGGTAAACCTTGAAATACGTCCAAACTGAATTACATTCAAATACATCTTAAATAGTAGAGTTTTTCTCCAGTGGAATGAGAGTTGGTTAGTTTCTGATTTTTCTGCCTTTTGTTGAATGACAGTGATGATGTCAAGGTAATGTGTAATCACACTAGTGCTCTTTAGTGGACGGCTAACCCTTACGGACACAGATTAGAATGGGAGTTAGAAGACTCTAAAATTATTCACTAATCAAGTGATTTTCTTGTACTCTTTGAATTTCCCATTTTTTGGGAAAGAAAGAAATTATCTCATTTTCCACTTCAGTCTTAATTTCTAACTACTGGATGGACTCCTTATGATTCTTTTTCTTTTAATGTCAGCACTTTTGTCCTTTCTGATTAATGTAGAGGTGACTATGTGGTAGTATTTCATCTGAAAAAACTCCTTGTAAAGAGTTTAAGATGTATATACAAATCAAGCTTCTAAACAATTTCCATTCAAATTTAAACAATCATATTTAGTTATTTAGAACTATTTAACCATGCTAGGATTCAATTTTTTTTTAACCTATAAACTGGGAAGGATATTTACACATCTTTTTTTGGAAAAAGAAATTAGGTACAGTATTATTTACAAGTCAGCTAGTTCAAAGAATGGTGCTCAATTAGTATTGAGATCTCATTTCTTGGTCAGTTTATATCTTCTTTTGCCCTAAATTTCACCTTCTCAACCTGAGACATTTTCTTCTATGTGGAAAGGCAGGTGAATTCTCTTACTTTTAGTTTTAACCCACTGAATCCTTTGTAACTGATTACGAATAGGTTTGACTGTACAAGACAGGATGCTAGGGGCTGGGGATTTAACTCAGTGACAAACCGCCTGCCTTGCAAGTGCAAGGTCATGAGTTCAATTCCTGGTACCAGAAGAAAAACAGAAAAAAGAAAAAAAAAAAAAGGATGCTAAACAGAAGCTACAGAACATAACTAAGTATAAATAAAGTATAAAAGAACCCATCTATAAAATTAGCATTAGGAGTGGGATAGATACTCTCTACAGGCCTTGGTATAAAACTTCTAGAAAGTAATAACACAAAACAAATTCACTGTTTGTCTTGTGATTCTATTTGAATTTAAAGTGGAATAAAAATTAAATTTCAAATAGTCCATGATAGAGTAATCCCATTATATACTTACCCCAAAACATTTCATTCATTATTACATTAATATAAAGTTTTATCTTTTCAAAGTTTTGAACTTTTATTTCATTCTCCTTTCCCAACTCTCATGCAGTTTCTCTGATAGATGATAATCAGGTTGCACACAAGCATTTGAGCCAGGCTTAGTGGCACACACCTGTAATGCTAGAACTCTGAATGCTGAGGCAGAAGGATCATTTTGAGTTTGAGAATAGGCTGGGCTTATTCTCTCTTAAAGTGAGTTCAAGGCTAGCCTGAACTGCATAGCAAGACCCTGCTCAAAAAGACAAAAAAAGCATTGGGGCTCATTATAGTCACAAGGTGGCTGTCTGAAAATAAACCTTAATGTCAAATAGTAAAAATGTATAAACATCCTTTACTCTGTTTCTGACATGTCTGATCATTGTCAAGCTGAGAAAGCTCAAACTTTTGTCTCCTACATACTCCATACATAAGAATACATTGTGTGGAGATAATTTAGAGGGATAAAAGATATCTTTAGAAGCCAAGAAATGAAGGAGAACAGTTTAGTAAAGGAGAATCAGGATGGACATGTAGGATGATGTCAGACAATTCCAAAATTTAAAAGAAAGAAGAAAAATCCAAAGATCTTGGATAAGTGAATGAAGTAAATATTTGCTTATTTAGTAAATATTGCATATTACTGTTACTCACAAGACCTTCACTATTGTGACGTTGTTGCATTTCAACAAACCTCAACTGCCAGCATTTCTACTGACCCACTTAGTAAGGTATATTTATTGTGTCTGAGACTCTATGCTAGCTTTTTCAATGTGTTTGACTTCAAGGTAGTTCTCCGCATCCAAATTTGATTGATGAAAAGTATATGCTTTGAAAGATAAGTAATTTTTCAAGACATTATAGTAAGGTGGGAATGTGAACATGGATTTCTTTGATTTCAGAAGCTGATGTTCTTGGGGGACAAGAAGGAGGAGGAGGGGGAGGAGGAAGAGGAACAGGAGCAGCAGAAGTGGAAGGAGACAGGGAAGGGGTTGGGGAGGAGAGGAGGAGCAGGAAAAGGGAAAAGAAGCACAAATTAAAGTTTAGGATCAAGTTCAATTTCATATAGCACCAAATCAACATTTCAGTGGCTTAAGAGTAAAACAAATTCTGCATATAAAAGAACTACAGTGATAGGCTCATCATCAAACATCACCATTACACAGTTTTATTTAACTTCCTTGGTGTGTGGGTTTTTGTCCTTAAGATTGAATCCTCATCCAAGGTGAATAGCATAAACAAATAGCATAACCAGAAGACCCAGACATTTGTATAGGGGAGGAAATAAAGTCAGAGTGTTATTTGGCCCAGTAATGAGCAATATTTACATAGCTGTAACATTACAGATACTTCTATTGCTTCAGTTCACAATGGTGATGTTGGGGTAATATTTTAAAGCTACATATATATTTAAATAATGGAGAGGGATGAATCAAGAAATAGTGTCAAGCCAAGGCCTGCTTTCAAGAACTATGGAAATAAATGCCAGATGAAAGAGCAGTAGGGGTTGAGCGTAATGGCTTTGGGCAGCAGGGCTGTAGTAAGAGTTGAAAGTGGAAAATGAGCTATAGTTTTTCAACATGGCTTTCCTGCCTTGATTTACTTACTTATTTATTTATTTATTCTTTTTAAAGAAAAGAAGGAAAACATTAACAGCCAGACATCCATTTACAAAAAAGCATAAGAACAATACAAACAAAACAGAGTTAGAGATAAAGTTGTAGGAAATTAATCTTGGTTGTTGTATTACTTATTGATATCTTCAAAGTGGTTTCTCAGGAAAACAAATAGAGACATACAAGATTGATCAAACAAGT
>NW_004955438.1:8222350-8279578 GCF_000276665.1 Chinchilla lanigera | reverse complement strand
GTTCCTATTTCTCCACAGCCTCGCCAGCATTTGTTATTGGTTGATTTCTTAATGATAGCCATTCTTAATGGGATGAGATGAAATCTCAATGTTGTTTTAATTTGCTTTTCTCAAATGACGAATGATGTTGAACATTTTCTCATGTATTTCTTTGCCATTTATATTTCTTTATCTGAGAAGTGTGTGTTCATCTCAGCTGCCCATTTTCTGCTTTGATTTAAACTGTGAAATAATAATAACTTTGATGGAAGTATGCCCACTGGTCTTAAAATTACAAAATGTATATTAAAACAAGTAGCCAGACACCTTTCAAAATTGAAATGAATGGTATTTATATTTTAGTTATATTCCTCTTAATTCTCACATTTGAATAATTTTATGTGATTCATCTACTCGTTCAGTAAATGTGGCCAAGTACCTACTGTGTGGCGCTCTACCGGGCACTGGGAACAAAGACAAGGAAGAGGCTCCCTGACCACAAGGGTTTCACAGTCAGTGTGAGAGGCAGACACCAGCGGTCACAGAACAGGAAAACAAGTACAATAAAAAAGATATGGAAGAGAAAGGAAGAGGGAAAACCTCCCTTGTGTTCATCATTTCCCAGAGAAAGGAGAATGCTGAACAATGATATGTTAGTAAATGTTTAACAACCGACTGAAAAAGAATATGTGTGCATACTTTTTCCAAGTTTATTATAAAGGTATCTGAAACGAAAGATAGATAGCTTTCAATTTTAAAATATGATAAAACATGTAACATCTTGAATTGTAAATTCTATAAAATTGATCAGTGAGAACAGCTCTGACACAAATATGGCTAATATTTTTATTAAGATGACAAAAGAATGAAGATAAATGTGGATGCTTCCACCATTGGTTAATGGCACGAGTAACTTTTCTGCTGAATTCACAAGGTAGTGTTTTAAAACTCTGAAGTAATATGATTTGTTGCTCTATTCACAATGAAATGATTTTAGACGTGATGAACGTTTTAAGTTCAATCTGCAATATTTTAGTTTTATCAATCCTTTTCTCAGGCATAGACAGTCAGACTTTGATTTGTAGGGCTGACAGATTTGAGTACTTCTACTCCTGCGTGGTCAGTTTCAGTATACTGATGTAACACTGCTAAATGTGAAGTTCAGATGTTCCCACCTTTACAGACTACTTCTGTCATGAAAATGTAACAGCTTTAACTAGCCTCAAGTAGAGCACTCATGCAGTGCAAGAAATAAAGGAAAAGACATAGGAAGTAATGGCTGATGGGTTTAACTATATTTTACTTTGGTTTTTATTATAATGTACTTAATTATAAATTTAGATTAATTTATTTTATTAATGACTGAGTTTAATGAGTGGCTCATAAAATTCCTAAAAGGTGAGTAGTGTCTTCGCATGAGCTCATAAGAGCCGGCGCCAGCTCGCTGCTGGTTGTCTAATGAGTCAGTAACACCTTCCCAAGTGGGTAAAGTCTTAAGGGTAAGTCACAACAGGAACGTAGAAATCAGGTGCCAAAGGACTATGTAGATGGGAACAAAAATAAGCACACTGAGATCAGATGGCCTGATAATGGAGAAGGTGCATGTATGAATAGAAATATATGCATTTCCTTGTGAGCTTGAGAGGACTTTCTCACAAAGCAATGCCGTAGAAAGGATAACCTGCAAACAATATCGAGGGGTGTACAATTTACCTTAACAAACCATGGGAGGCCCTTGAAGAATTTAAAGTGGGGAAGTGAATTATTCAGATTCCTGGCTGAGTCATGATCTTCTGGCTAATCTTTATAGCGAGAACTTGAGAAGGAATAAAACTAGAAATGTGAAAACTAGATAGAAGGTTGTTGCTGCATTGAGGGAATTTTTGATATGAGCTCATTCAGGACACCTATTTTTAAGAAGAGAGACAAGGTGATTCATTCCAGAAATTTTTTTTTTCTGTACTGAGGTTGAACCCAGAGCTTTCTCTCTGAGCTACATTCCTACCTCACCCTTTCTTTTTTTTTTTTTTTTTTTTTAAATTTTGAGACAAGATTTTTTAAATTGCTATGCTTCTCAGGCTTGAATTTGCAGTCTTCCTGCCTCAGCCACCCAGAGTGCTTGGACTACCAGTATGTGCCACCATACAAATTGATTCCCAAAATATTGAAAAGGTAAAATCAATAGGGCTAATGATTAATTCAAAGTAGGCCATGTGGGGGTTGAGGGAAAGCTTTTGAATTATGAGGCTATGGCCAAAAAATAGATTCAAGGATGAGGATAAAGTTTCTAGGATATGTTGATCAATTCAGAGTCTGTAGTAGAATTTCAGTCACTGTGGAATCCACCTGTAGAAATATCTTGCAGTACTGGTTGAACAGAAAATGTAGAACATTATGCATGTACAGATGTCCAAAGCATAAAGTGGGAAGCAACAGGTACTAGGGGTCCAAGCACAAAGCAAAGATGCCTACACCACTGAAGATAGGCAGAGGGACAAAGGTCAGTGCTGGAGATAGAAGAACTGACCAGAGAGCAAACCCGTCTACGGAAGACAGTGAAACATGCAGTTCAGAAGATAAAGCACTTAAAACTCTCTAGGACTGAGAAATAATGTCAGTAAGGCAAAGTGAATTTCATTTGTAAGTTAACATGATCACTTCCCCAAAATTAAAGCACAATATTATTATCATGTTATCAACGAGTTATAGTGATCATCATGATTGGTATTTCATTTTTAAAAGGCAAAGATTTATATGACATAAAGATAATCCAGAGTGCAATAATGTTACTATTAGAAAAATTGGAGTGCAGACAGCACAGATTTATGGAATAAGGATACACATATGCAAATACAGTTAAAAGAACAAGACACTTTTCATCTCACCTTTTTTGTTGTTGTTGTTTTTTTCTGGTACCGGGAATCGAACTCACAACCTTGCACTTGCCAGGCAGGCGCTGTGCCACTGAGCTGAATCCCCAGTCCCTCATCTCACTTTTTAGACTTAAGAGCTGTTAACATGGGGCTGGGGATTTAGCTCAGCGGCAAAAACGCCTGCCTGGCAAGCGCAAGGTCGTGAGTTCGGTTCCTGGTACCGGAGAAAAACCAAAAAAAAAAAAAAAAAAAAAAAAGAGCTGTTAACATTTCAAATTTTAGTAATTCCAGTACTTTCCTTATGTGTGTATCAAATATATAGATAAAATTAATATATTTTACTGAGAGGAAATTATTCTATACTACTTATAAAAGATTTTGATGATTACACATAAGATTAAATATGTGGCCACATTGCATATTGTATAATAGATATGCCGTGTCAAACCAGAAATTATTATCATTATTTTCATTTATTACATGAATTGCCATTGGCATCTTTGTACTTACAAATTTTATATGTAATGTGACAGTATTTTTCTCTCTAGAAAAAACTCCAACATAGAATTAACTGAGTTAAAGAGAGAGAAACTTCAAAAAGTCTTGATATATTTTGCAGCATGATTTCCAGAAATTTCTCACTAGATCTTCACCAGCACCATAAAATTCCCATTTCCCAAGACCTCTTTCCTATAGAGTACTTCTTCTATTTTACATATATTTTAAAATGCTGTCCATAGATGTTTCACCTGCAATGGAAAAGCAGAGCTTAAAGCCAACTATTTCTAGAAGTTGTGTTAAACAAGTTTTAAGAGCAGAGTGATTCAAATAGCAAGTTGTATTTTCCGGGGAGAGGGAGTCTTCCCAGCCTGCCGGGTTCAGACTCCACCTCAGAGCTTTTTCTTAATGGGACCTCACTCTCACTGTGCTCATGTGCAAACTTTGGCATACACTTTTTGTTTGGATAGCCTGCCCTCTGTGTCCAAATCAGACATCTCTTCAAGTTGCTTCTAAAAGGCTCTGTTATGAATGCTTTTAGAACTGAACAATGCAACATTCAGTTACATATTTTCTCGGATGGTGTCTGCATTAATTTTCTTAGCATAGCTGCGAGACCTGAGGGAGTGAACCATATCATTTAGGCAGTCCCAGTCTGTCATCTGTGAAAACATCCTTGTATGACATTGGATAGGCACTTGGGAAATACAGAGAGTAACACAAGATCGTGACCCTATTGGCTTCGTACTGAGCAACTGTCTTCTAGCAAAAGTTGAAAAGTGTGAGCATTTTAGAGACGCTTACATTTTAAAAAATTGGACAGCTTTCCAAATGATTTTGAAAAATAAGAGTTGTAATTTGTGTGTGTGTGTGTATACATTTATGCTGAAAAATTATAGTTATGTGGGAAGTATGTGGACAGAAAAAAGAAAGACTTAGAGGATTTATTTTACAGATATAAAGCTAAATTATATAAATATGCACATAAACAAAGATGGTAAGACAGAGGTTGATCTGTAATTTTGATATGCTGGCTTCCTAGTCCATGGTAGTTTTATACAATCAGAATGCATCTTTAAAATGTATGTTCTCAATCATGTATGACATTAGCATGGAGAATAAATATTTACAAAATCTAGCATATATTCTCAAATCTAAAGAACAAATATTCAGGTAATCTTTAGTGATTAGAGTAACAAAGCAACTAAGATACTATACTTACAAATTTCCATTTTTCATTATCTCTGTTAAGACAAAAACCTTCTCTATCTACCTATCAGAGTTCTGAACAGCATTGTTCTCCTTTTCATAATCACTTTCACTGAAAATGTGATCCTTTTTCTAATATATACTTAATGTGAATTTAGGTTATCATATTTCTGTCTCTTTTGACACACTACATTGCATTTGATATAGCTCTCCCTATAGTATATGTTTGTGTTGATGAAATTACAAGTAACAGAAGACCTGCTTTAAAAAATAAAGAAGGACCTTATCACTTATATTATACTGAATAAAAAGAAAAACTGAAAGCTTTTTCTCTAAAATCAGGAACAACATAGAGGTGTGTACACTCACCACTCCTATTCAATATAGTATTCAAAACATTAGCCATAACTATCAGACAAGAGAAAGAAATAAAATGGATATGCATAGGAAAGGGAGAAATCCCACTCTGCTTATTCTCAGATATGATCCTTTACATGAAAGCCATAAAGACTTCAACAAAAGACTCTTATAGCTCATAAACAAATTCAGCAAAGTAGCAGGATACAAAATCAATACACAAAAATCAATGATGTGTTCATACACTAACAATGAACCCGCCAAGAAAGATATCAAGAATACAGTCCTATTCATGGTAGCTTCAAAAAACATAAAATATGTAGGCATTAACCTAATCAAGAAAGTGAAAGACCTCTAAATGAAAACAATAGTACTTTGATAAAGGAGATTGAAGAAGACAATGAAAACTGGAAAGATATCCCCGTTCCTGAATAGGCAGAAACAACACTGTCAAAATGGACCATGTTACCAAAAATGATATACAGATTTAATGCAAGTCCTCTCAAAATACTAGCAGCATTCCTCAGAGAACAAAAAATAATTCTAAAATTTGTATAAAACAAACAGAGATCTAGGCTGGCCAATGCAATTCTGAGTACCAAGAGCAAGGAGGAGGTATCTCAGTAGCTGATGACAAGCTATATCACAAAGATCCAGTGATAAACACAGCTCAGTACCAGTATTAAAACAGATCCATGGATCAGTGGGATATGAATGAGGATGGAGAATCAATCCCAACATGTGTTATCCATCTGATCTTAGATTAAGTGACCAGAAACCTACCCCAGAGATATGACAGCCTCTTCTACAAATGGTGCTAGGTAAACTAGTAATTACATGCAGAAGACTAAATCTAGACTCATCTCTTCCATCCTGTACTAAAATAAAATTAATAGAGATCAGAGACAAGATATTAAAACAGAAACATTGAATCTTCTGGAAGATAAAATGGGTAACATTTTTGAAGACATAGGCAAACACTTTCTGAACAGATCTCAATTTTACAAGAAATAACACAGGAATCAACAAATGGGATTATATCAAGTAAAAAGGTTTTGCCCAAATGAAATAATGAATAGACAATGTACAGTATGGGAAAAAATATTTGCCAGCCACTTCTCAAACAGGACGAATGCATAAGATATATGAAGAACTCATGAAAACCCCCATAACAGAGCCCAAAACTTAGGTGTGAGGTAATAGACATTTGTCAAAAGAAGAAGTACACGTGGTCAATGAAAATATATAAAGTATGCTTGGGAGTTAGAGAAATGCAAATCAAAACAACGACGAAATTCCACTTTACTGTAGAAAGAACAGCTATTAAGAACTAGATAAACAACAAATGCTGGTGAAGTTGTAGAGAAAATGAGATCCTTCTACACTGCAGTGATAATGTAAACTAGTGCAACCTCTATAAAAATCATTATGCTTATTCCTCAAGAAGATAAAAAATTCCATTTGACCCAGCTATACCTCTTCTGGGTGTCTTCCAAAAAGAGTTACACATATTACAGTGATACAGGCATGTTTTCAGCAGCACAACTCACTATAACTAAATCTTGGAAATGGGCTACCTGCCCATCCACAAATGAATGATGAAATTGTTGCATATATACATAATCAAATACTATTCAGTCATAAGGATAAATATGAGTCATTTATAAAAAATGATTGATGTACCTTGAGACAATAATGTTGAGGTAAATAAATCAGTTAGAGAAGTTAAATATCACATGGTTTGTCTAATATGAGAAACCAACATATAAATAATGTAAAGGTCAAATAAAAGGTGCCCGGAAATAGGAAGGTAGACTTGGTAGAGATGAAAGGGGCCCTGGGGTGGGGGAGAAATGGGAGTCAGGGAAAAGGAAGAAGTAAAAATGAATAAGATGAGATATATATATAATTCCTCAGGACAAATATATCCATCATATTTGTGACATATATGAAGTTTTTAAAAGATCAATAATATAAGAAAGTAGGGTACCACAGCTCCTTTGAGCAGAGATTCATATGTGTATACATGTGGGAAAGTATTTTTGAATCTATGCTTGTAAAGTCTTATGGAGCAAATTACAAAATTAAAAAGGTTTTAGCAACTAAGTAGGCAAAGGCAGGAGTATTGCATGTTCAAGACCAACGTAGGAAACTGCTAAATTTATTCTTCAGTAATTGGTGACGATTCTCAAGGTTCGGGTAATTGTTAGATGTTGAGCCACTGTATCTTTGTGCTTAGATGTGACGATATAGGCATCTGTGTGTGTAGAACATGAGCAAACACATATAGCAGTACAAGTACAGTTTGTATTTTTATATGTGCATAGGGTGTCCTTGAGGTGAACTTTTTGGCAAAATTTTCTCTATTGTTTACCATCAAGTAGTATGAGCTATTTGAGAACCAACTTAAGAGATCTCTGCTAAGTTTGCCGTGCCACGTTTCTATATATTTAATTTCATCTTCCGTAAGACCTCCAAGGGAATGCACTGGGCTTTGCACAGTTGGCTGTTCACATCTCTGGAGTATGCTCCCAGCCCTTTGCATATGCAGAGCTATGGACACCTGCTTGGTGGACCCTGGGGCAATTAGCAGGGCCTTCGTAATTCAGCACAATCTCATGTCAAGGTTTTCTACAGTCTGATCTCCAGCCCCAGCTTTCTCAGTGGAAAAACACAGCTCCTACCTCTTCCACCTGCCTGCTTGGATACGGTTTCCATAATGAAGGAGGCCTTGTGCTAGGAAAGACTCCTGTTTCAAACTGGTCTCTATTTTTTCTTTATATTCCCGGGGTGTAATTATCTCATGATAAGCACCTTTGTGTCCAATGATTTAATTAGGTAATCACATCACTGCTGTAAGTGATGTTTGATATAATGAAAATGTGGAATATGTAGTAAGTCATCAAAGCTCCTCAATGCTCGCCAATGAGACAGGCTACTAGGTCTGGGAGTTGAATTTCTTTCTGCTTTCCCAGAGAAGACTTTCTATTTTTTGTGTGAGCAAGGTGGGAAGAAAGATACTTTTTTATAGTAAACCGATGAAGGCATGTATAATGGTGTTTTCCCGAGCCCTGACACATTTTTATCTGCTTTCCACATAAACGTGCAGTTTAAGGTACGTTTGCTGCTTTTTCTCAAAATAAGCCCCATTACCTGGAATGTAGCAACTTGTTTGAGAACTGTATTTTTCTTTTTCTTTTCCTTTGTTTTTTCTTTATTGTATTTATATGTGCTCTGGGTGTGTTCCATAGGGAAAAACTGGCCTTTCTAACATTTCCATTTTATTCCTGTGTTCAGAGTGACATATTTAAGTGAAAGTGACTCAAGATATTATTTTGCCAAAGGTCATTAAGTGATTTGAAGTGACTTTGCAAATGTAATACGGCTTTTGGTGAAACATAGACCTATTACGAATTGTTGTCTTCTTCAATTGGCTTATGGAGGAAGGGCTTTGCTGTGAACTTTGACAAATGATGCATTTTTAAATGTTTACTCTGCCTGATTTTTTTGGTCCAAAAGCAGAGTTAAGGGGAAAAATGTTGCAGGTTGGAAGAAAAAGCCCCTCTATGCAGTTTTGAAACTCTGTTTAAACCTTCTACATTGAAATGTTAAATAGCTATTTTCCATTAATTATATAAATACACATGATAAGAAAATAGCCAAAGGTTAATTAGTATAACTGTTGATTCAAATAATTACACTATGTAATGTCTTAATCATCCCCCTCTGAATATTTTGCATTTTCTCCATTTGATTTTTACCTTTTCTTCAAAGTTTTCTGGAATCACATCAGTCCAAAATATTCTGTTTTTATAGAATTTTAGAGTGTCACCTATACCACTGATTTTTCAGTTATGTTGTTCATCCCCTCACATTAGTTTTTGTTTGATAGACTTTTATAAAGTAACCTAAACTATCACTGATAGCAAGACTTCTGTTATGTTCAATGATTATTACATTTTTTTTTTGGTACTGGGAATCAAACTCAGGCCCTTGAGCTTGCCAGGCAGGCCCCTGCTTATTACTTTTCAGGGGATCAATGTGACATTTATCTTCCTTATTTGCTGATACATGGCATCACACGTTTTAAAACTTTTAAAGTGTCAAGACCTCACACAACATAGATATGCAATAATTGCTGTATTTTTTAAATATAATTTTGCTAGGGAGCAAATTTTTAAAAAAAACATATTTTCATTGTTGGAGTGACTTTAAGGAAACATTTTGCATGCAATGTTTGTTCATTTTTATATTTCATAGTCCTGGAGGAACAGCTGACCCAAATGATAAGCAGCAAGCAGTAGGACACGCTGTTTGGGAGAAATGGTATGTGCTCAAGCCCAACAGGTACAGAGAAGCACTTAGGTCCTGAGCACACCAGAGAGGAGGTCTGGATGTAGATAAGGCTTTACGGATGTAAGTGCAATAGGATAGAAATTTTTGCATGCTCAACTGAATGAGAAGAGCCGTAATTTCTGACAGACAACCATATTGCATCCTCAAACACTGTAGTAAAATTTTCAAGTTAGTCTATATAAAACTGGAGCTGTTTTAAAAAGGAATCCTGATCAGTATCACTTCTTGAGTCTCAGTTTCTTAAACTGTGCACCAGCATCACTTAGAAATCTAGTTCAGTTAGGACCTGCCAGATTTCGAGGACTTCAGCTGCAACTCTTGGTTTGTTTTAAGAGAAAGACCTTGAAGAAAATTCAGCTCAATGGTTTTTGCAACATGTTGGATATTTCCTTAAAGCTAAAACATCTCAATAGTTGGAACCATTCTACAGTCTCAGGTTAAGTCTTTAAGAGCAAATGGCTGAGGGTAAGACTCAGAAGAAGTGTTTTACAGATGAGGAAGCAAATGAACAAAAGGAAAACTGACTCACCAGAAGTCACTCTGAGAGAGTATTTGCAGGTGTGTACACAGACAGGGTCTACTCTAAACCTCGGTGAGTCATACTTATAATCCAGTCTCCCACATGCATGAAGGACGCACAGTATCAGATAATCCCCTTTCCAACCCAGTTGTGGATTGTTTGAACAAAGACATCCTTTTGTCTTAGTCTACTTACATTGCCATGAAAATACCTGAGTAATCTATGAGCAATAGAAATTTATTATCATGGTTCTAGAGGCTGGGAAGTGCAAGATCCCCATGCTGTTCTTCCCGCAGGTGGTGAGGTCCCGGATGGGCTCCTAGGTCCCTGTGTGCCATGAAGGATTGTATGTGGCACACCATGGAAAGGAAATACTCAGCACATTTTAATTAGGCATCATGATACTCAGAATGAGCAACATTGTTCTGGCAAAGAGAAGAATGGCAGGAGAATTGAGGGCATTAGTTTTAGGAATTTTAAAATGCTGCCTTGGATCTAGGGCATTTCCCACTGGTCCTTCAGAACCTGATTGGCAAAGTAATTGACAGGGTGCTGAATCGGATCAGCTGTGCCTGCTGCATGGGTCCTTTCCCTTTATTCACTCTGCTGTGTAATTGGATGTGTGAGATGCAGATTACATGCATGAACCTGCAGTGAGCTCCAGGTGAAGAAAAGTTACTGTAGTTCATGGAGGAGGTGTGGTGCATGCGTTCTGGTTTCAGATTGTGGGATTTTCCAGGGCAGGCTCAGCGATCTTTATTTTTCTTATCTTTACCTCTGGGAATTCAGCTTTAGGACAAAGGTCCAGGAACTGGCCACGGCTATGTTCAGTATTTGATAAGGGATCAATCTCTACTCTCAAGATATATGTTTCAGAGGAGATAAACACTGTGTGAAAATCACAGAAGGAAAAAGTACATAAGTAAACCCCAAAACTAGAACACTCCTTCAACTCTGTTTTATAAAGTCACATACTCTGTTCAGGAGGGCTCTGTCCTCATGATTCAATTTCTTCCTAAAGGCACCACCTTTTAATATCCCCACATTGGAAATTAAGTGTCAATATATAAATTTTGAGAGACACAACCAGACCACAGCATGACCCTTTCATCCATAAATACGCATAAATTAGAACTGGGAAAGATCAAAACAGAAAGCTTTCTGGTAATATATTTAATCTGAATTTTGTAAAAGACAAAGCAAGACTTGGGATGGGGGTAGGTAACAGAAGAAAAGCCTCTTTATAAGGTAATGAGCTATTCACCACTCTCACTTGCTCTGTAAGAAGGCCTGTAACCCTTCCTAAGAGTGTCAGGAAGAGCTTTAGCCTAATAGCACAATCTGCCTCCTACTTGATGTTCTTTTAGGTTACTTAGGAAGTAAGATTTCCTGATTTCAGAACATTGGCTCTGTACGATCTTTACGGGTAATTTTGAATCAGAAAATGGTCCTTTATGCAGCCTAATTCTGAGATGAAATAGGTACTAGGTATTAGATCACCATGAACTCGCAAAAAGCAGCTTTCCTGAATTCACACTGAGGAAATCCCTGAAGTGAAAGCAGAAACGAGGCTCATAGAGAATTCTTCTTTAGAGACTATATATTTGGTAAACTCACCACTGAGGATTTGAGAACACTCTACCCCAACATAGGGTCCTGCGGTGTGGTGAAGAGCACAAGCCCGGGCAGTGGGGGAGATTTGGGGAACAGCAGACAGGACTTTCTAACTTTCCTCTCCTCCCAGGTAGCAGGTCATAAGACCTTCTATTGAAAACTTCTTCCTCTCTACCCCGAGGCGCAGAGCATCCTAACCTCAGAAGGCAGAGGCACTCCAAGGAATCTGCACTAACACACCCTGATGACTCCCCCAGTTCCCTGACCAGAGGCTCCACAACTTGGTCCCCAGCAGTGTTCATAACTCCCCACTGTCTATCAAGCTTAGTACGACAGCACTTGGGCTTAGGCTTATCCACTGTGGGGATCTTTGAAAGGTTTCTGAAACTTGTGGAAAAATAACTTAAATAAACCTTTGTACTTTCTTTTGTTAAATTGTCTTTTGTCAGTCTTTTTTATAAAGCTCAGAAGAACCTAAGATATGTAAAAGATAAATAAGTCCTTTCTCCGATATTGCTGTATCTAATAAATCCTTATCAATTTGTATAAGGCAAATGATAATAAAGATTTCATTTATGGTAATTTAATTAAAGAATGGTAACAGGAATTAAAACAATTTTTAAACTAGTACTTATAGTGGGTGTCAGGTACAATATAATTGGAGAATACTTTCAAAGTGAGTGAGTAAAAGGTAAAAGTATCACAATGCTTTCGTTTAAAATTATTACTCTGTGATACCATACACAACAGTATAATAAGACCCATGTTAACTGTTGGCAAGAACAGATACTTGCCATATCCACTTTTTATAACCTTAGCACATAGCAGGGACTAAAAGCAGAAGAGTAAAATGCTGCAGTGACAAAGAAACTGAAGCAGTTGGTGGTGAAAGTTCAGAATGTCCACTCCCTCTACCATCTTTTTTTATCACCCAGGAAGCAGTTGACCTTATACATGATTTCAGTGAGCCTGTTGAAAATCTGAGTCATTCAGAGCTTAATATTGTAGTTCTCCTAAAGCAAATCTAAGATATTGTAACAATATGTGCATCCCCCTGCAGCCAGTATACCTCAGTTTGTTAGTTGCCCAGGTAACAGTTCCGGTTGCAGTTCTGGTTGCTTCTGTCTCTTAGAAATGGCTGGTCACTGTGATGCATAGCTGGTCACTATGGTGTACACTGTAGAAACCAATGTCCAATTGCAAGCTATTTGGCTTCTACACTTCCTGCTTTCTTATCTCATAGAAGCCCTAGACCACCAGAGATCAGGGCCTGATATTCCAGGAATGATTCCAGTTGGTGCCCATCAACAAAAATAAATCTACCTCCAAATTCTGGGTGTTGTTTTGGTGTTTCTGCTTGCCATTGTGATATGACCTTGAATTAGTTTTGTTCCATATCTTCTGTTTGCACTGAGACTGCTATGAAAAAATCCCATCAGGCAATTCATCTCTAAGCCTAACCCTCATCTCCTGTGTTTAACCGATGTTCATGGTCGTGATTTCTATCTTCAGTAGAGATTAAAAACAGCTGCTTGCAATTTACAGCACCAAGATATTAATCAAACCTTCTGCATAATTGGGGACCATTATTAAACTGTCCTTCTGATGTCAGACTTTCAGGCTAAATGATCCCTGCACCTTAACCTTCTTTATTAGCCTTACTCTTTAACCTGTGAGCCATCTGAGTGGCTATAGGAAGGTATTTGCATTGGGTGTGATACGAGGCAAATCTCAGAGTGACTTCTTCATGAGCTCAATGCACACTCAAGCTCCCAGTGAAGCCAAGAGAGAAGAACAGACCTCACCACATGCCTAGGAGACTGGAAGAAAGAGCTGGCAGGCAAAAGCATTGGACCTTCATGCTCAGCTTTAGTATTGTCAGGTCAGAATCATGTGTTTCTGGATGGTCATTTTGTTGAGGACTGTTCAACCTGGAGATGGACTATGGCTGGTCAGGTGGTAAGTAGAGCTCAAACAGCAGTCTATGCTCTGGGTTCAGGAGCACAGGCAAGAAGCTTGCTCAGCAGAGGAACAGGATGTCCAGGTCAGGTGAGCTTGCCAAATGGGATGAGCTAAAAGACCAGAATACATGAGAAAAACTGAGCTCATAGACAAGGAGCGCTAACACCGAGCCAGAACTGTGCTTCCTCCAGGGAGCTTCTCCCTGTCCACTTACAGAAGCAAGCCTGTAAGACTTACGAGGCATACCCCCTTCAGCCCCACAAGCTGAGCAAGTGTGCCGAGAGCCTGGAGTAAAAAGTGTGAAGAGCAACTGTCAACAGCTTTTCCCAAGCATACAAATCTATTAGCAATCACTGAGTTCATTTAACAAACATCGATTGTGTATTGTTGAAAACTTTAATTGAGAGGCCATAAAGGCTGAGATGGCTCCAGTATCTTGGGTTTCTAGGTAAGCAGACAAAAGCTCAGTGTAAGCAGTAGAACAAAATTCAAGCTTAATCGATCAGGAACTGCCAACTAAACCCAGCTAGGGACTTTTCATTACATCACATCCAAATAAGGCAAACGCGTAGGTACAGCTCATCAGGTAAAGTCTTTATTGTTCTGCCTAAAACAGCCACTTCTCAAGCTGTGAAGATGCGTTCCCTGAGCCTCTCCTGATTGAGCACTGCCCTGCCCATGAATTGTTCTTTTGTCAAATAAATAAACTCTGTTAAGTTAATGTAGCTGAAGGTTTTCTCTTAGCCATCCTACCATGCGTCAAATGTAAAATCACTATTTCAGTCTGAGCTATACCCCCAAATTAAGTCCTCACATTCATTTTTCCAATGAAGGCACTATTCAACATTAACAAGGCTGGATAACATGAAATAAGATACCCCTACATTTCAGGTACTCTCATGAAGAAGGGAATAAAGGGAATTTGAGAGAAATACAGACAAGGCCTGCTTAAACAAATACAGTTTTTCAATCACCCTATTGCTATTGATGACTTACTACAATCTATGACTAAATAGAACTTGTTATCTGAATGGAAGGAAATCACAATCTGAAAATAAATTAATAATTACAATAAATTTGTAAAATTCTGCAAAGGGTAAAGGAATATGATACTGAAATGAAAGTCAATTGATGAATCTCCCTACAGCCTTCTTATAAGTTATATATATCCAAGAATGTACACAGGATATTTTAAAAACTTGTTTCTTTATGTAACATTTTATAGCTTAAAAAGTCCTTCTACATTACTTCTCACAAAGCTGTCTGAGGTGAGAGGAGTGGATGCGTTTTATGAAGAGTCACAGAGTAAATCTGGGTGTTCTCAGTTCGAATACAGCCTTGTTTCTCCTAGGAATTTCTTTAGACAGATGTTAAGAGATTTTTCAGGTTCCTACATTGTAGCTCATAATTGTCAAGATGTCATCAGGGAGTTTTTTAACCTAATTTCGTAGTTTCAAAAGTGATCAATGAAGTATGAAATCAAAGTTCTTACAATATACAATACAGTTGTTTATTGGAAAGTTTTAATCTCTTCAGCAGTACTCATGATACTATAATGTGAAAAGTTCCTTTCTTTTAAAATAAAAAGGCTTAAAGTAGCACAGATGAAGACAGAGGGAACCAGAAATGAAAGAGGAATAGAAGTAAAATATGAAGAATGGGGAGATAGCTTGAAGTTTGAAAGATTAACTAGAAGACCAGACTCAGAAGCTTTTGGTTTAATCCCACTTGGCTTTGGAGGCATTTCGAATAAATAATCAATGATCTGTTAATAATATATGAATTTTAAATTATCAAAGGTAACCATTCTTCCAACAAAAGAATACAACTCAGAATAAGGCCTGTCTCTTACCCAAGCCAGGAAAACTAGAATTATTGATGTCAAGAGAAAGTTTCCTATTTTCTTTTGAGTGACAGAATCAGATATCAACATTGTCATATAAACGGGCAGGTCTGGGATTAATTCTTCAGCCAAGATGAACACACACAAAAGACTTTTCAGAAAAGCTGTGCATGGCTGCTTTCCCTGTGGTGCTGGTCTTTAAAACAAACAAACCCACCAAAAGAAGGGGGAAGTGTTCTTGAACAGATGAAAACTAAACCAATACAAGCCTACACTTATTCATTCATAAAGGGAAATGGTGAGCTATTCGGTAATATCTGTCACTCTATGGTCTATATATTTTTTAGTCCACAGTGGCTTAGTGATTATTCAAAAGGAAGCAATGCAAAGCTATTAAAGACATTGTTCCATATAATAGGTATAGTATTAGGTTTAGTTCTAGTAGTGAAGTCTTCTCTATGAATTGCGGATGTAACTAGTGATATGTTTCATTTTATTTACTCAGCATAAATTACTGACAATGACATACTGCCACTCAATTGACGTTGACAAACTTACAAATTATTGAATAAAATTTATATATCACGTGAGGAGTTCCATACTGTCACCAGCTCCAATCCTAACCTGGCAAAGATTATTTACTACCTAAAGATTACATTGATTTCTATTTTATAATTCTAATCTTCCAGCTGTTTTGCACATATATGAATCAAGTTGGTTAATTTTCAATTTTAATTATTTTTAACCATTTCTTGCACAAACACATGCCCATCATTTTACAGTACAATTGCATAAATGGAGGTTATGTCCTAACTCTTCCTTTTAAAGAAATAATTGAACTATCCCACTTGAAGCTTTAAGTTAGTACTTTAATGTAGAAATATATTTTCATGTTCTATCAAAATCCTACCTTTAAAAATACAAAATCAAACATTAAATAACCAATCAGATGAAGGCATACCTGATGTTTTCAGTCTAAACCCGGGAGAAGAAAAATAAGGTTTACTATATGCAAACAAATAAATTGTGACCTGAGGTTTGGTTTTATTTAAAACTTCTAGATAAGTGCTATCTCAAATTATAATTATAGACATATGCTTTAGGAAAAGCCAACTACTCAATAAGCAGAATCTTTGCTCTAGAAGACCTAAACATAGAAATTTATGACTAGACTTTGCAATAATGTCAGTACTGTTTTATTTATGAGACTCTTGAAGAAGCCAAAGTCTGTAATTAAGGGCAATAATTTTCTACTCAAAGTTATTCCAACTCAAGTACTACCTAAATCAACATAGATGCTGCTTGAGTGAATTACTTAACATACGTATGCATCTGTCTCTTTATGTGTTAAAACAGATATAATACCTGCTATAAATGAGGTTGTTGTGAAGGTTGGTTAAACTAGTATATAAAGTGTTCAGACATATGCTCACTATTAGTATTGTCTATTTATCAGCAATTATTGTTGTTACTGAAGTGCAGTCATAAATCCAAATATTTATATATTTAAATACATTTAATAGATTCATTCAAGGTTTTAACTTACAATGAAAAAAATTAGATAAATCACCTTAAAAATGGAAAAAATAAGGCCAGATGTGGTGCCACACTCTTGTAAGCCCAGCCTCTGGAGGCTGAGGCAGGAGGATCATCATGAGTTTAAGTCCAGCCTAGACTGGACTACATAGAGGGTTCAAGGCCAGTCTGAACTACAGACCTTATCTCAAATAACCAATAGAAAAAATGCAAAACTGGAAAAACAAAAGTAAAGGACACAGAAGGAATGTTAATGACAGTAGCACTCACTGTATTAAGTGCTTGTTACTACTGATATTGAGCCAGGGCTCATTGTCCAACATGCATAGAGTTCAGCACATTGGCACAGGAGGCAAGGAGGTGTCGGGTTAGATTTTTTTCACTTTATTCCATTAGTATGGGGTAATTCATGGAAGACGAGAGGGAACAGCTGCTTGTTGACTGTGTGTTCAGAAGAGAAAGTTTGAAGGTTGGGGCTGGGGGTTTAGCTCAACTGCACAGCGCCTGCCTGGCAAGCTCAACGTCGTGAGTTCTGTTCCCAGTACTGGAAAAAAAAAACAAAAACCAAATACCAAAAGAAAGAAAAAGAAAGTTTGAAGGTTGTTTTGTGCAAGAGTATAGGTCACCATGCCCCTTCACGGGGCACACGCTTAGTTTGGGGAGTTATCAGCTTCCGTGAGGAGGATTTTACACTCACAACTTTGAAAGATCGTTGGCCAGATAATGTGGTCTCAGTTCACGTCCACTCTTGAAAAGATGGTTTTAAACTATCCTTACGTGAAAAAATAAAAATAAAAATAAATAAATAAATAAATAAATAAATAAATAAATAAACTGTCCTTAAGTGGATTCTGGAGTCTTTTCCTGAAAAACAACTTAAGCACTTTATTACTGAAGGAATTTATGTCTGGGTGTGCCCACGCCAACATCACAATTACACAACAGAGGTATTGTTTTACTAAGCAATAAATCCCCGAACACTTCAATGCTGGCAATGCAAATCATAGCCATCAGTGACTTGAAATGCAGATGAGTGAGGATGGTAACACATCTGTAACATGTGCCCACCTCTCCTCTGCCAGGTCTTGCTGACATTCCTTTCTCAGATTTGCATTTCCTCGGCTTTTGAAAAGAACCATACAATGATATGACAAATAATAGGACAGTACTTGTGCCAAAGCACTGCAGTTTTGAGCAATAATTACACCATCACTGTGGGTAACAGTGACTAGGCAAAAGATTCGTGCACATGCGTCCTCTCAGTGTCAGCACATTGCTCTGTTGTTCTTATTGGAACTCGCTGAAGGGTTCCTGCCCGGGTATGAGTTGCTGAATTATTATGGTGGCGGTGGTCTAACATGGCTGAAGCCCAAAACAATAGTTTATCTTCCCAATGACCACCGCCCCCACCCCTTTTTCTCCTGCCCTCAGCCTGGAATACAACTTCCTCTTACCTTTCCCAATCAGCTCCTGACACGTCACTAAGTCCACCCCTTAAGCTCCACCCCTAGGCAGAGTCTTTAAACACCCCTCCCCTCCCCCAGCTCCCTGGTTTAGACCTAGAGCAATCGGGTGTCGCATGCTGCCCTGTCCTCTCCACGTCTGGAGTAAAGGCCTTTCTTTTCTTTGTTTGGTTCTTTTCTGCGCTGGAAACCTAACTCTCACCATCTCCTCCTTCTTAAATGCCCGCAAGCTTACTGGAGGGCCCATAAATGTAAATGTGCTTTGAAGAATGTTCATCAAGAAGAATGAACACGGTAGAGGAGATGAATATGGATCACTTTCATATTACATATAACTTCTTAGAGTTGTATCATCATTTCTTACATCAAACAAAAGACGATCTTTTCTGGAGCCTGCTGCCCTTTGACCAGTTGGCAGCCCCTGCTCCAGCCTGCTGAGACCTCGCGGCGGTTCCATCAAAGCAGGCAACATAAGCGCCAGGACTTGCAACACCCTGCTGGTAAACAGACTTCTGAATGCTCTGTGTTCACATCTTCGGTCCTCTGAGTGCCTGCATCTATGAAAGATGTTTGCACTTTCTCAGTGTTCGGACCCTGTCTGCCTAGCGAACTTCTTTGCCAATTCATAAATTACAACCACATCCTCTACATGATTTGTATCACAATGCTGAAGACTCTCCCAACCCCCAGTTCTGCCTTCCTTGTTTTTCACCTGTGTACTCTTCCTTACCCCTTGAGTATTCTTTAGGGTTTTTCTCCTATAATTTAAAATTAAACTACTACTATAATAATGCTTTATATTCAACTTTTACTGTTTTAACAGCAATATGGTTTCCCACTCCCAATCAAATTTTGATTGCTATTTGACTGCAGCCTGGTTGGATTGTACCTTAAAGTGAATCTCTTATTGTTGAACAAAACCCTTCAGAAAGATTAAATAACATTGTGACAAAGCAGAGTTTTGTAGGTAGGGGAACGTCTTACCACATGCCAAGCCATAGAATTAAATGAAATACTTTCTCAAATAAATCAGAATTTTCACAGTTTGGAAAGATGCATATGATCAATTCATGTGCTGTGAAACATTATCACTCAGGCTTCCAATAGCAAGTTGTCTAAAACTTCTACCTGAATTTCAAGAGAAGCCATTTAATTTCAGATGTTAAATGACTGAACTAAAGTAAATGTAAGTGCATTCTCTAACAAACAGGGAAGAGAAAAAATACTAATATTGTTCTAGAAGACTTCACATTATGCATTCAATCTTAAAAGTGTTAAAGATATTGTGATCAAAGAAGAGTTGTGAAAACCAGTGTGTGATCATTAAGATATATATAACTGGCAGCATCCAAAGTGATTTTCATCTGTGAATATGTTGAAAGGATAGACTCAAATGTCGATTGTACTAAATAAGAACATTGTAAGTGATCGAGTGAATACATGTCTGCGATATTATGATACCTTAAAAACTAAAAAGAAAAGCATACATTTAATGACATTAACTCCTAGAAAATTATTATGGGATTACAGTACTGCATTGTTATTATCACTGATAGCTGAAAGAAAAACAATTGGTTTTTGAAATGGGCCATGCTGGTTCTGAAATCTGGAGTGCCACATATGCTAATTCCTTCTGGAGAAGCACCTGATCTCTGAAGCTCTCATCTCCCAAAAATCCAAGAAACCACTCTTCTTCTGCTGCTGCTAATTCCTAATGATTTTACCCACCTGTGAGCTCCTCTGTACAGTCAGGTCCAGTGGTCCTTGGCCTCTTTCATGCCCCTTCTCCCTAGCCTCACCTCCACCATCCCACTGGCATCCATACAAACACACCACCACTCCAGTGGGGCCATGTTTGATTATGAGTTCATTTCGATGTTATACTTGCTATAGAGGTGGAATGCTGTGTCCTGGAAGTTTTTGCTGATGTCTAACCCTGATGTTATGGCATTAGGAGGTGAGTCTTTGGGGAGAAATTATTTTCTGAGGCGAGAGCCCTTGCAGATGGAATTGGGTCACTTACAAAAAGGGACACACAGCAATTGCTTCCTCTCTGGGCTGGCTGCAGTTTCACGGTAGGGCAAGTAAACAGGCATTTGCAAACCAAGACCTGGCCCTCACCTGAACTCACCCATAATCGTCTTCTGATATTGGACCTCAAGGCTTCAGAAACGTGGAAAATGAATTCTGTTGGCAAAGTTACCAATCTATGGTATCATGGAACAGTCATCCAAACAGAGTAAAGGGGCACTTTTCTTTTAAAATTGTGGCAACTTGCTATTTTGGTCTATTTACTTTATATCCACAGCATTTATTGTGAACTTCACGAGGAAACATTTTGTGCGTATGTGTGTGTGCACACGTGCGTGTGTGTGTGTGTGTGCCAATTTCTCTGTATCCTTAGCACCTGCAATAATAGCTGGCGTAGAGCAGATCAATGAATATTTGTTGTGTTATATTAACAAGGCAATATTTTTGACACACAGCAAGGTACTTAGGGAATAAAAAGGGAGGAAGAGGCCTTAAATATTACCCATAGAGTTTACAGTTTAATTGTGGGAACAACCTGATAATTATTTGTTTATACATCCGTGAGCAAATTGTTGAGATTGTTTTGAGAATTTACAGTGAATGCCTATAGAATACAGATAGAATTTATAGTGAATGTGTGTAGAACATATTGTGTGTCATGTAGTAGTTTGTGATTTAGCTATATTAACTCCTTTAACAGTTTTATAACTACTGGATGTACTAAGTACATGCATCACCATTGAATAAACTTATGCAGAAGGGGAATGATGCATTTTATCTGATGAAATTATCACTTAAGGAGCAGATTTAGTGTGTCAACTAAGGCTGCCTAACTGGGCTCAATGTGCTTAATGCTCCCATTACACATATGCTATGATGAATGACAGGGTGGGGGTAGGGAGTGGCCAGGAATGATATTCCAAACGTGATGTTGAATTCAGATACAAGGTAACATTTGAAACCAAAAGAGATGATGATATGTCTATCATGGTTTAATGCTTTTAACTTTATGAATCAGCAATATCTTATTTGGGAATTTAGAACCTTAGAAGAATTGCATCTATTTATGTATTTATTTGGGTATGCCACTTCAGAAGCTATCTAATGAACTCCATATATTTGTTGGACACTATTCTCTGCATGAGCAAATATCAGGATTATTCTTTAAGGGCCCAACATCAAATAGGACACTTAAATCCATTCATTTAGCAAATAATACTGTGAATACTACTGTTCATTAGGCACTGATGTTAGAATGGCCCACCAGGTTAATGAGGTATAAGGAGGCTAGAAAAATAGTTACAGAAGTTAAAGACCTTAGAACAAATTGGTGGGAGTGCTGATTCCTTTCAGACATCTCATGGAAGTAAGATTCTTTGGGAGTAGTTAACTAGAGCTGAGATTGGTAGTCAAACAGATATTAACAACTTGCAATAAATGAGGTGATATATAATATATAAAACATATGTATATGATAAAGAAGTCACAGCTCAGAATTAAAATGATCTTCACTGCATTTCTTAAAAAATGCATCTATATTTTTGTTATGGTTTCTCACTAATTTTAACAATGAATGGTTATTTAGGTAGTAATCTTGAATGAGTTTGTTAATTTCGTAACTTTTAAAGATATAATGACATCCAGTTAATAGAAAGCATTTAGTCCTTCTTAGAGGAAACACATCAATATAGATATATGTTTGGAGTATAAATTGACCATTACTATATTTCTCTTCTTTGGGCTTGTCAGACCTCAGTTATTTAGACGAAATACACAATAGCACTGCCTGTATATAACCTGAGATTATGGGTAATAATCTTCACTTCATTATACACTAGGGCAGAAACATATTAATTAAATTATGTAGTTTTTCAGGAAAAAAAAAAAACTAGAAAACTGGGAAACCATGTGCATGTTTTTTTTGTTTTTGTTTTTGTTTTTGTTTTTGTTTTTGTTTTGTACCAGGAATTGAACTCAGTACCTTGTGCTTGCCAGGCAGGCACTTGTGCCACTGAGGTATATCTCCAGCCCAAACAAAATACATTATTTTTTTTTGGTACTGGGAATCAAACTCATGACCTCAGGCTTGCCAGGCAAGTTCTTATGCTGTTGACTTATATCCCTGGCCCCCTTGGGAATCATATGAACACTGCTCTCTAAAACAATTTCTGTGGAAAACTGATAATTAGGGAGAGGTAGCTTATTGGAAAGAGCTAAATTGGTAGAGTTATTAGGGACATATGTTTTAGGTGAATGATCAATATGTTTGTCTACAAGCTGAAATAGAGTTCAAATGTAGGCCACTTTTATTCTGTCAGATAAGAATTCTAGAGCATATTCAGGAGCCACCCTCAGGAAATAAAAAGTAGCATTCCCTCTCTTAAACGAGGAAGTTTGTACCTGGAAGGGCCCTGAATAGTGAAGGTCAGGAAATATAAGAATATGTTCAAATGTACTGCATCCATGTTATTCCTCTCTGCAAGAGGGGATGCTTTTAGATGTCTGCGATTTTAATGTAATAGAAAGTGCAAGGTCACCTAAACCCAGGAAATTTAGCTATGGGGCTAAAATCTCCTCAAACTTCCAATAGTACAATTTTGTTGCAAGGAGGTTTTCTTCAAAAAATTCATGACTCATGCACTTTGGGGGCTACACGGAGGTCAAGGAGGAGTGGTTATGCAAGTTTTGATGATGGGAACTGGTTGTGTATTTATCTTCCCTGAGCAGAAAGCCAAAAACAAAGAGATAAGGAGGGAGTAGTAGGATGCCTCATGACAATTTTGTTAGGCAAAACCTAGAGAATTGTCTGTGTGTCCACATTCCATGCATCTATCATTTTGAGACAGCAAGATTTTATTTTTCTCACTTCACTTTTGTTAAGTTGGAGAAAAGTTCCTTCTGTGTTTTGTGGATAGCTTACTTGCCCCAGGCCTGACAAGTACTCATGATTCCTTTTGTATTCATTTAATGTTGGAGGGAGACCAAGGCGGCATGTAATGTGTAACTCAATCCCTTTAGTAGTCTTTATTTGTTTTAAAAAATGGCAAACAAATCATTTTTTCAGAGATGCTTAGAACAGGATGGAGTTCATTTCTTTTAAAAATATTGAGAATTACTCATAGAAAATCTGAACCAGTCTTCAGAATTAACAAAGATCTAGTAGCTACAGTTTTTATATGAAAGAACATGAGAAAGGACGTCAGGGGCCAGGTGTTCAAGGTTGAGCTCATCATTACCCTGATTTAACCTCAGTGACCCCCTATACACTGATTATGAAATAAAGTCATTCAGAAGGATTTCTCAACCTTTGCCCTGCTGACAGTCAGAGGGAGGTAATTCTTTGCCGTGAGGGTTTGTTGCATGCATTGCGGGGTGTTTGCCAGATCTCTGGACTCCACTAGGTGAAATCATCAGTCCTATCAGTTCTGATACCCCATGATACCCACAAACTTTCCAAACTAGGGTGGCAGGAAGTATTGCAAAATCATCCCTCGGTGAGAATTACGAGGCTAACAGTCTCTAAGCTGCCTTCTACATCAGTGCTTCTGGAATTCTGAAGAACCCCCCCCCCCCGCCCCAGCATAAAAGCACCTGGGCACGCTCGTTAGAGAATCTGACTAGAAAGGCAGTAAGTAATACAGTACGTTCTAGTGAAGATTAGCAGCACAAAAAAGGAATGAACCCTGCACAAAAAGGGGAAAGAAAAAGAGCCTTCCAGTGGAAGTATTTTCAGTTTCTTCAGAAGAATTGAGAAAGCGAATATGAAATGACAAACTTGTTTGTGCTTGGGGAACTTCTCTGAGCCTTCCCAGTCCCGCTAAATGCCTGAGCCACCAGGACGCCTTTTCCTTCCTGTCAGCCCTCAGAATCTATCAAGAGTTCATTAAGACCCTGGCCTCCCAGCTTTGTTCAGACTCTTTGAAAGTACTTTGCATTCAGCACCCAATCACATTTGCATACTTTGACTTCCCTGTAGATAATTTCCCTGCTGTATCTGAAGAGAAAATCATCCTATTCTAGGTTCCTTCTCTTGTATTTACAGCCAAGAGTTCCCTTTGCATTTTCTCTGGCTGTGAGTGTTATTTTCCTCTCCCAGCTCTCTGATTACTGCTGCATTCATGAGGTTGGTACTTGGGGGACCTGCTCTCCCAGGGTGGAGAGGAAAGAAAGCACCACTGGGGACCAGAATGGGGACCAAGTTTTCTGGTTCCAGCCTAGTATGTAAGTACCTACTGTGTTTCCAGGTCTCTCCTTTAAAAAGTGATGCATTTGGATGGAATGATATCAAATATGATACACGGTAGGCTGCAACTATTTTTTTTTTAAGTAAACAGACTAAAGAATATTGAGGAGATACACTTGGAATAAAAGAAACTCATTTCTTTTTGATTTAACAAGTTAATATTTCCTTTAAAAAAGTTATATTTGGACTGAAAGATCTCACTCAGCCTGAGATCAACATACATTTGGGAATGTGTTTCTTGGACTCTTATTTTTTTATTCCAACTGTGAACTGACATTGAATACACTGTCTACCCTGATTCTTCATTAGTAAACCATGTTCAACATGTCATCAGTTTATCATACCATCCAGGACTAAAGACATTTGTTTTTCACAAGGCCAGGAAAGTTGAGGCCTTATTTTCAAGTTATTTTAAATCAAGGAGTGTGCATGCTCCTCTCTGAGGGAGTGTGTTGTGTGATCAATGACTCAAGTGCACTGATGGCTCTGTTATTCATGGAAATGTTTTAGGAACTGTAAAGAATTGGGATACTGTTGCTCTTGTACCACTAAAGCAAGTAGGATCTTAGTATAGCAAACACTTGTCTGCAAATCCTACTAGTTTCAAGGATGGAGTGTTGAGGTCTGGACCATGTCCATGTAGAGCCAGTGTTGAGGAAACTCCCTTCTTTTCAACAAAGCCTCATTCTGGTAGTTGAAATGGTGAATTCCAGACAATAAATCTATCTGTCTCTTAATCCAGGTAAAAGGATTAATCTGCTTAGTAGTAAAGAGATGTGTTGGTGGGAGCCAAGAATTTTATGCAAAGGATTCATTTTCCAGTTTTAATGATGAAATATGGATGTAGTGGTGAAACCATGTAGTAGCATCATGGAGCCAATTTTTTTTTTTTTTCTTGAGAAAGAAATACCTGTGCTGCTGACCTCTCAAGTGCCATTGAATGTAGTATTCATTTTTATCACACCAGAAAACATAACTGAAAAGCCTATAGATAAAATTGGCAGCATCAATCTGTTCAGCTAATCCTTGCTTCCTTTTTGGTTGAAAAATATATACGTACATTTTTTCCTCTGCAATACCAGCACCAGAACAACTCTGCCTCTCAACATCTTCTCGGCAGTTCTTTCTCTCCACCTCCTCTTTAATAAGTAGATGCAGTGCAGACAGCATGGCTTTCACACCTCTGTTAGTTCTGGCAGACTCTGGGGACACTCAAACATGCTGGCTGGTGGCAAAGAAGGTGCCTTTGCATGTGGCCATGCCATGCAAACATTTTGGGAGTGTTCAGTTTTTCTATCATATTCAGTGTATACATACACTTATGGAAGTTCCAATGGCTTTATGTTTAATGGGAAAATTAATGTTTTACTGCAGAACTTTGGTAAAAGCTAAAAACATTTCAAAAGGCTTTATGAATGAAAAGAGAGCTCTTTTTCCTAAAGGAGAGTAGATGCTTTACAAATAGATTAAAATTACTCTCTAACCCATGCAATAGAGGACTAATTATTACCTAGAAAATGGAGTTTGATATAATTACATAAAGTAATAACATTGAGCACATGACAAAACAGTACAGTTGAGATAAGGCATGAATTTATTGGAGAAAACATGGTTGCTTACTGAAAATATTGTTAAAATAGTAAGTAAAGTGATTATATAATTTTTAATCTGAACTTGGATTCTTTTGAGAAAGAGAGGGAAGCCTTTGGATAGATATGTTGGTACAAAAGTACAACCCAAAGTAGTATTGGGCGAAGGCTAGAAGTGGGGCAGCCCTAGAAAAAACCCAGCTGGTGAACAGGCAGAGAGAGAGCTTCACCCTTTGCAGGTGAGCAGATGCAAGAAAATTTTGCAGCATGAAAGAATTCTTCAAGGTAAAGATATTCTTTATTCAAGATAAAGAAAAAATTCATCAAGGTTGTTCCAGGATGCTTCTGTGTTTTATTTGTATGCTTTTGCTAAATAATATTTAAAAATGCAATAAAATGCATCTCTAAAGTGTAGCAATCTTGTAAATGGGCTGAATGTTCTGCAACTGAAAAAAGTACAAAGAGTGTGACAGACTTTCAAACTTAATAAACAAAAGTTGTATTTCTTAGAACTAAACACTGGAAAATTTCCTTCAAAATCAGTAGCACTTGCTTCCAAAGAAGAATATCTTGTACGCATAACCACCTATTCTTCTACACATCATGTTTTCTTTGGTGCAAATATGAACTGTCTTTAACATTTATACAAAACTTTCAGAAAAAATATTGAAGAAGTCATGAAAGATAAGAGCTAGTTTGAGATATATAAGATCTAATATGAAAGCTAAGATAAGTTTCCAGGTTCCAAGTGAAGTACTAGGCTAAGATAATGCATTTGGGACTAGTTGCCCCTTTAAAGTATATTTGCACATGTTGATATCCTATTAAATTACGAAACATTTATTGTCCTTATTTTCTACACTGTGGTAGAACATCCATTTATTCACTCACTCATTTATTCCGCCAGGCATTATTTCTGCAAGTATTTCGTATCATCTTCAACATGCCTGAAACCTTAGGAATTCAGGTTCGCCATCCCTTGCTTGCAATTCTAGAATCCCCAAATTTCTGAACACAGGAAGCTTTCATGCAGCAAAATCTGCCTTAGCCTTAACTAACTCTGCAGAAAATTGAGTGGATTTGTTGTGAGAGTGTTTTTAATCTCCATCCATCCTTTTTAATATGAACAGTACAGACACTGCTGCAGAATTATTAGCGTCCACTACTCCAGTTGTGCTAAGATCTCTTTGTGATATTATATAACGTACAGTATACGCAATCTGTCAATTACTCTGACCTCATGAGTTTCCGGAAAGGGACTAATGGATCTTCATATTTAAAGGATGATCTCCTTTCACAAAAACCAATACATCCTGTTCAACAATAACAACAACAAAAATAGCTGGGAAACATGTTTCATTCAGAAATTCCCATTCAGACATGTATCCTGTGAGGTGTTGCCCGCATGTGTGTGGCTGACATTATTTTTTGAGTCAAAAGAATCCAATTTTCTTTCTTTGAAGAGCAGAGGACCCCTACCAAGAAGACACAGCCGCATCCTGTCAAACAGTGGTGAGCAGACTCTGCCCATGTGGTCTAAAATAAAAATAATTGAAACATGGTGTGACAGAAGTTTCCAGCTTCCCTTCCTGCTTAAAGAACAGAAAAAGACAGTGAACTGGGTGGGTTTCAAATTTCAGCTTTCCTGACCCTTAGGCATGCATCAACTGAAGAGTCTAAAATTCAGGAGAGGAAAACAAAAGGACTCAAGTTTTATCAAGTAGACGCTCATGGCTAAATACACCATGACTTGGTGCTTTCTTCACATTTCTTCTGTATGTAGGTTTCTTCATTCTCACAGTAGCCAAAGTTCTAAAGTTGTTGAATTAATGCACTAAAAGTCACTATGTGAATAAAAAAGAATAACTGTTGTATTCAATACATGCATCATGGCTGGAAATATGAGTAGTTACAGAAACATCCCCTCTCCCAAAGAAGTGGTATACACAGCTAATATTCTGTATAATTTTTCCCCAATTTGTGCTTGGATAATTTCTGACTCAACTGGCAGAACAAAGACAAGCAACAAATTTTAATCATTGTATATATGGAAGCACACAAAAGCCCCAAATGACATTTTCAGTGGTCCTACTCCAATAAGAAACTGAATTTGTTTCACCTGGAAAACTTGAGTTCCATAGGTAATAGCTGTGTGGATTCCCAGAACCACATTAGAGTGAGGTGATAACCCTGGGATTCTCTTTCACAGACAAAATGCAAATAGCCTAGAAATAATTTAAGTGAAAGTTTTTTGTGTGCACGGGCGGGGGCAGACTTTCTTACAAATGGGTTAACATTATTCATTTGTATTTAGATTGAAGGGTCATTAGATTAAAGATGAGCTTTCTAATGAAGAAAATAAAATTATTAAAGGCCCAGTACTACCTATACATTACAATAACGATGTGTAAAGTTGAAATGAAAGAAGTGGCATTTCATGTTTTCTGATTCAATTCTTCTATTAAAGAAAGTGAAAAGAATGAACTGCATCACATAAATCAGTTCTGGTGATAGAGAAGACAAAGACTGAATGAGTCTGAGAGGATGCTCCTTCCTTTTAAATAATTTGTTAGGACAGTTTGGACATTTTGTGTAACTGTGGAAAGCCAAGCCATCCAACATATGAGGTGTGCTAAAAAAATGACAGTTTAAATTAAAACAACTCAAAGACGCTTATCCCATCATTTTTGCCACTTTCTAGAAATCCTCCTTTGTGAATGCCTTTAAATGTGCAATTGTCGCCTCAGTGTCCCTAATCAACTCAAAATATTTACAATTCAAGACTGCTTTTAATTTGGTGGGAAGTCAGAACTGGCAGGGTGCCAGCGAACAAGGTGGATGAAGACATGTTGTATACTTTTAATTTGCCAACACTTTGCCAACACCAAAAAGTAAATTGCCAGAAATTGCTGTAGATATTTTGAATGGATTCAGGGTATCAAGACAGGTGCAAAATCAGGAATATTTTGAGGGGGGAATAAGAGCGCTGTGAGTTTTACTATAATATTGGAAAATTTTATTTAAATAATCAGTATATGTTTAGATCATACCTTGCAGTACACCTTGAGGTTACTTTCCTGGGAGTTTAAGTGTTATTGCAAATCTTCACCCCCACAGAATAGCATAAACCCTTAAATGGTACAAAAGAGAAACTCATATGTGATATTATGGATACTAATTTAAGTATAGTGTTCTCTCTGTCTGAGGACCGCTCCTCCACATAAGATTGAATCCATTCATACGTATGTGTATGAGCCCTTCTTGTTCTATATTTCAGGAAACTAGGTTTGAGGCTTAGGGGCAGCAGTCTCTTCAACAAAGGATGTAAATATCCAAGAGCTGTAAGAGTTAAAATCAGACTGTACCAGGGCAGAGGAAGAGGAGGGAGACAGTTGGGCCAAAAGTCAGGGCCTAGGGGTTCCCTGTAAGTTCCTGCTCGAGTTCTACTTCAAGTTGTATAAAACATTCCTGTGTCTTTGCAATAATATTTCCGTTTAGAAAAGCAGCTTTCATTTAGAAGACCATCGTGGATTATCGCTGCCCGGATAAAAATCACTTCACAGCGCAGAGAAGTTCTCAGTGGTCTCAGTCTATCCACTTTACTAATAATCTACATTCAATTATTATTTATAAGACTGGCAGGAAAAGACCTCTGGTGTCACTTGCAGTGGTCCTCTGGGTGACTCTTCAGATTATTGTTTGAGTACCATTATTTGTAAGCAGAAGCTAATGTTTATTGAGAATTTACCATGTGCTAGCTACTGGCCAAGAGCCTTGACTATGAATTCATTATGTTTTGAAGAAACTAAGATTTAAATATATTAAATAAAAAAGCACTGTCCAACACTAGATCCTTAAAAAGTCTTTATTGTCAAAGACTGATTTAAATGAAATTTAAAGTCATTGTCACTAGTGCCTTGGTTACTCTAAATCTTACCATTATAGGTTTTACCTTAATACTTAATTTACTAATATATTCTTGCTCCTACACTTAAGCAGTTGTCTCTGTCCCTGCTTTAGCTTTTTCTGGATCCCTGTATCTGAATCTATGAATGGCTTTTGTTGACTATCATTTCTTCATCAATTCAATTTACAGTTTACTTTTCTGCACCTCTAAGTCTTTCCTTGTCCTGCTCTCTGATCCTGGGTTCATATCTTGTGCCTTTTGTGCCTTTCTTCCCCACTTATTTCATGTAAGCTTCACTTGAGCAGGTCTAATTCCCTTCAGGTAATTAACTCAAAACAGAAAATTAACTGATCATAATTAAACCACACCATTTCATTCAGTTGACCAAAGAGAATTTTTCCACCCAGCTATTTTGACTAGTTAGTTACTGTCCTCTATGACAGCCAACATTCTATCTTCATGCTTAGCTCCTGCCAGTTCATTTTTCCCATGTTCCAGTTTTCTGACACTGCATAACAATACCACAAATTTAATGGATTAAGACATCCACCACTTTATTACATTTCATGATTTTGTGGGTGAGAAGTTTGGGTGAGTTTTAGTAGGGCAACTGTCTGCTCCACTTGGTCTTGTCCTTGTATTTATTTCACATCTGAACTGCACTGGAGGCCCAGGATGGCATCCTTCCTTTGCCAGGCACTGACTGCTTGGCTGGAGAGCTGGATGGGGGCCCCTTTCTCTCTGTCATTGTCATCTCAAATATTCCCATGTGATCCTTTTAACAGAATAGTTGGATTTTCTACAAAGCAGATTAGGCTCCTAGAACTAGCATTCTAAGAGTTAGAAAGGCAAAACAACCAGTCTCCAAGGATTTCGGGGCAGCAAGCATTATTTCTGCTGTATCTTGTCAAATTAAGGCCATCATGGATTCAAGAGGAAAAAATATAGATCCTTCCCTTAAAGAAAGATGTCCTAAAAAATTTGTGATCCTCTTTAATCCATCACACTCAAGCACTCTTCCATTTTTTTTTCCAACATGCCATTTATATGTAGTCACATTTTCCATTGGGAGGCTGTTTTCTACATTTTATTACCTGCCTATATTAGCATGCCACTTGAAACTTATCAGACACGTTGGTGCTGGGTTGGGTGTGGATAGCCAGGCTAGTTCAGTCTTATCCCTTACACTGTCCCTATCTTAATGTTTAGGCCTTTATGTTTTCTACCCTACCCTTTTTGTTGTGCCATTTTATTTGCATATAGGGAAAATACTAACATCAGTAAGGAACTGCATTTGGCCCTAGAACAGATAAATTTATAATTTATCTGAAAAGGATAGACAGTTATTTCCATCTCACTTGAAAAGAATCCAGAGCCATTTTCACTACTTTGTACTGATCTTCCATTTAAGACTGTAGTTTTTTAGATCCTTGAATTTTCACTTTTTAGATACAATTTTGCATTTTAAAATTCTTATAGTCCCACAGGAAGTTGCAAAATGAATTATGTATGTAAATACCACAGACAATTACTTTCAGTGCAAATGTGACCATTAATATAATACTACATTTGTGATCTTATTTGGTGGGATAACTGGATTTGATTATAGTTCCAAAGTCATCAAGACTTTAAACATATTTAGAGCAGTAAGGTTTATGAGTTTCTGCAATAAGGTCAAATTATCCAGTATCACTGATAAGGAAACCCGACTGTCTTATTTATTACTGACTCATCAAGATCGTCACGGTTGCTTACTATTAAGAAGGGCAAATCTTTAAGATAGTGAAGTGTACTGCAGAGAAATACTGTGCAGGTTAAAAAGTAAAACTTTACAAAATATATATTCTGTGGATGATAATCTTCTCTAGTTTGATGACTAACACTGGTAGATTAACAGAGACCTGTCTTAATATAATTTCATACATCTTGCCCCATTATTTCAAAAGTTTTATTATGTTAAGTTCCCCAAATAAGTAAAATAAAATTCAAGTGATTATTGTTATAGCCAATTTTAAAATTAAATGGAGGATTGGAGTGAGTGATTCATCTTTGCTTATATAGCAGGTTGCTGGTCCAGCTCGGATCAAATCTCCTATGTTACCTTTCTTTTAACGTGGTTTTTAGCAGTCCATCACCTTAACCACTCAGCCACTCTGTCCACATTGATGTGGTTTTTAAAGTGTCATGTCGTAAACAAAACTTTAAAAGTGGTGGAATATACTGGTGGTGGTTGTAACTTATTATCTCTAGATTTGGGACTTCTATTTGATAGACGATTTCAATTGATAACAATCTTATCAGATGTGGCAGTGTTTTAAGACTAGGTTTGATGACTATTTATATCCACACACATTATTCTTCCCTAAAATTTTCTTTCAAAACACTGAGAACCATTAGGGGATAAAAAGAGCTAATGTTCAAATAAATTATAATTATGTCTAAATGAAATTAGGCTGGCTGTTTGGATTTCTCATTTTGGCTGATTCTTTCTGCAAATCAGTTAGTACAAATAGTACATCAAGACCAGTATGACATAGTTCTTTTTTTGAATGCTAAAATTCTAATTGTAGTACTGATGCTTATTTTTTCTAGTGTGTATCTTCAATGACAGGATATCAATTTTTAGCAACTGCTTAAAATTTTAATAAAAAGCCATTTGGGCAAATATTTAATAACTGGCTTTCCTTAGAATTTCATAGTCCTTTTTCTAAGCAACTGTGACATTGAAAGCAGTTTGGGGAAAGTAGTTCAAATTCATCAGAGTTACTGGAATTGATAGAACGGTTATCTACTTTTTTCCCACAAGTCCACCTTGTAGAGTCAGTTGACCATCTGTACAGTAAAGTTCTAGATTGCTAGTAGATGATATGCAAGAGGCAATTGTAAATAGTTGGTTGAAATATATGAGTTCACATTAGTCAAAACAGATCTCAAAAGACAATGATATCATCTGACTATTTTTTTCTCATAGAACCTTGGTCAATGCCTTATTAAAGAATTAATTTCAGTGCTTCAAATCTGTTCCTTTGGAAAGGGAATGAAGAAATTATTCCAAAAATCACAGACTCATCCCATGTATTTGCCTCAGTTTGATTACTATTACCCCACTCAGACCAGTGTTTTGAAGGATAGAGAAAAAAGCGATCAGATTTTGGTGGCAGATGGGGAAAACTGTGTAATTAAATTTCTATTGTGCAAGCAACCATCAGCGATATACATGTTTCCTGTGATCTGACAGCTGACCATTTTTGCCCCTTCAACTACCCTTTATGAAGTATACAAAGATATTTCCTTTGACTCTCCAGATCATTCAACAAGTACCCATGGATTCTGAGTAATGGAAAAATACAGTAGGGAATATAAAGGAATATAACCTTCCCAGTGTCCAAACAATTGTGTTTTGTTTATGCAAACTTGGTGGCCCTTTTTAACCCTGTTCCCAAGTAGCATAACAAATAAATAGGAATGCCTCACAGGAGACAGACAATGCCACATGGACATAATTCATAAGTTAATTAGCACAATCTCCAGGGCCAAATAGTGACAGATGTGATACTTGCTTCCAAAAAAAAAAAAAAAAGAAGAAAGAAAAACAAAGGTGAACTTCTTCTCCAGAGAGAGTTCTGACTGAGCACAGGTCACACTGGCTGGAATATAAAATAGAATTTTAATAGACCAAAAAAATCTTTGGAAAGCTAGTTGTACATGTGAATAAATACGAAAACAATTTTAAAAAGGGTATTAAATCCTCCAATAAATGGAGAATTAAGTGTATGTACTAGAGAAGGGCATTTGTGCTCCAGAGAAATTTTTATACTAAAGAAATTTTTATATTAAAAAGTCTGTCAATTTGCGAATATACTTTTAAAAGTTTGCCATAAACTTAAAAAAAAAAAAGCGCTGTTAAACTGGGCAAGTCTTTATAAAGTGTAAAGCCAGCAGTATAAAGGAGTACTTCAGAGTAATGTATTGAAGTTATTTTGTTTTGTCAGGAGATATAATAGAAGTTAAACTAATACCCCTATCTAGAATTGTAAGTTAGTCTGTTTTGACACAAACTGGGATCATCTGTGAAGATAAGTTTATGTAGTAGTTGATCAAAAACAATTGCTGCCTTTCATGCTTGCAAGAATTCAGCATCTATTTGTGCAACCCTAAAAACAAATCAGTGAACACACGCAAAAACAATGTTGCAGAAAATTCAATTGTTTTATTCAGGTTTTCTCACCCAGTTTGCACTCTGAGGTGGACATTTTTATGGGGCAGCTTATTGATATGTATTTTCAAGAGTAATTCCTTTGGGAGAATGAAGGGAAACAGGAGTGAGTTTAGAAAGAAGTGGAAAATCAAAGCAGTTGCAATATGGGACCTGGCTGATCCCACAGTGAATTCAGACACTAAGGCTACCTTACAAGTCATTTTACAACAAGGCTGAGCTAGTACTGGATTTTTACCACTCCTCCCCACATCTTCAAATCACATATATGAGGTGTGTTTAAATTTTTAAAAATTACAGTAAAAAACATATTGCCATTAATACTATTTAAACAGTTTATCCCATCAGTCTTGTCAGTTTCTGAAGCAGTTCTGGAAGTTCTCCTTCATGAATGTGTTTAGGAGGTGAGATCAAAAGTGTGGAGAACGCTGCTGACTAGTGCCGTGCAATGGAAAGGTAAGCACCTGAAAGCATTACCATGGGTCCTACCCTCCTTATTTTGGCTCTTCCTAAAGTTGAAATGACCGTAAAGGGTGAATGGTTTGAATGGAACAGGGAATTAAGTAAATGCACTCATGGAAGAGGACTTCCAGAACTGTTTCAGAAAGTTGCAAGAATGACAGGATAAGTGTGTCTGAAAAGTAAGGGAAGGTTTTGTGTGAGGTTAATGGCAATGTGCTTTTCTTGTGCTAAACTTTTTTTAAAAATTAAATATTCAGTGTATTTTTAATCACATTTTACCTTTTATCCCATTATAACTTGTAATTCAAATTTATAAAAAGAATAAAACCAGCTTTTTAGTAAAATGATTTAGAACCAAATTATTTGTCTAGGTCGCTTGTTGCCAAAGCTTAGAATTTGTACCAGTTACATCATCATAATCATCATCATCACCACCTAGTAATTTGCCCAAAATAGGGGCTGTGGATTTAGCTGAGCAGTATAGCACCTGCCTGGCAAGTGCAAGGTTGTGAGTTCAATTCCCGGTACCAGAAAAAAACCAAAAACCAACAACAACAACAAAATTTTCCCAAAATACAGTTTGTTAGATTCTACCTCAGAACTACTGAATCAGCTCTGAATTATAACCTAGTGAGCTGCTTTGAACAATTCCCCTGGAAATTCCACTGCATTTTAAAGCCTGAGCACTGCTGGCTGGATACAGTACTTTTAAAACTTGATTCTATAGTTGAGAAAAGAAAGAGTCTTTTCAGAATGATTCAGAACTATGCGACTGGGTTGGGCCTAAGGAAGAATCACATCCATAGTTAGACTTTGTTTTCTGTAAGCTTTACTCAGTTCTTTCTTGACTGTTTGACCTGGTTTCTGCTAAGTATGCAGGTGATATCTGGCAGCATTTCACCTGTGACAAATTGTCTGTACTCCATCCATCTATGCCCTAAGTATGTGATGAGCCGGAAGAATACACCCTTTCATTTGGATTGATGGGAAGAAAGAAGCGACCCTTAAGAGTGACAAGGATTTCCTCTTCAGCAAGCCTCAGCAAGACCAGGAAATGCCTTGTCTGGGTTTTAGTAATGATAACATTGTCAAGATCACACTTAAATTTAAGATCTTGCAAAGAGTATTTCTGGATGAGAATTTTGCCCTAGAAGTTTCTACCCAACTCTTTTCTCATTGAATTTCCTTGCCTGTTTCCAGTGGAAATGAGGATTTTTCTAGCATAACATACGCAGAAGGAAGAGGGCTGGACCAAGTCATAGATTTTGTAAAATAGAGAATGGATAGAGTGAAAGTAATCAGTTTAAACTTGAACACCTAGCAAGCTCACCTGAACTCAGGGGTCAAGGTTAACATCACCAGTCATCAATCACGTTGACTGTAAGATTTTCACCTATATGGCCGCCTCCCTTGCGGTCCAGCATTTGTTCACATGATCACTCCTTCAAGTTTACTCTGAGTTAATTTATCCAGTTATCACTTGCCTAGCTCTACTATCCTCTGTTTAAATGTCTTCTCTATATTCTCCAATGAATTATCAATATAGAAAATTATCCTACTGTGCTTGTGCGTTGTTATTGCTTTCTTCTTTAGATAAGGAATGCTAGAGGTGTAAGCAGTGTACTGATGCCATCTTCATTACCTCTAAGGACTCTGGACAGTACCTGTCAGGTGAAGCACATAATCAACACATTTTTTTTTTTTTTTAAAATGACATGTCCTAGCCTGTTTCAAGACACAAACGTCAAAGGCTTAATTTTCAGCCATATTTGCCTCAAATCTATTACCTTTTCAGCAAGCCCTCATGTATACTTGTATATAAATAAAATTATTATCACAAAATGATAACTAACTGTGTACCGTCTTGCAGTGTTCTGGGGTTCTTTCTCATATGTGTGAATCTCAACAGTTTTCACAGGAATTCAGGTATTATTACTCTGGGTGAGAAAATGGAGCTTCTGAGAGACCAATTTTTTTTCAAATTTCTAAAATGAGCAAAGCTGTATGACCACCTGGATTGGATGTTCAGATTCTTTACCATTTGTCAGTGGTAGTTAGAATTAGTTGTAGCAGAATCCCCTGAAGAATCTTTTCAAATTCTCGATTTGCTGGCCTTATCTTCAGAGACTCAGAGATAGAGGGCAGAGCCTGGGACTCGATTATCAGCCTAAGTCATCCCGGAGTTCTAAGACAAGTGACTCAAACACTTTTGCAATAGATTTTGCACAGCAAAGTACCGTGATGCCATAGGGTGACAGCAGTGTGTGGAAGGAGCTGGCATTTTGGGAATATCACTGATGAAGTTTTGGTTGCATATAAGCAAAGGCACAGTTCAGGGAAAGATTCACAGGCAATAAGAACATGTCTCTGTGGCCCTAAGGTCAAATTCAGATAAACTCTAGCTCTGATTAGCCTATAGGGACAGATGAGATCAGAGCTCCAATCAGTCTGGTTTTAGGGACATCACTGCCCTTCTCTAATGGCTTTTCACTGAGAAAAGTGGTAAGAGAGCTGGTTTCTGGCGGGTGATTCCAGGATGTGGAGATAGAAGCCAACTTTTAATCTTAGAGAAGGACTTGCCATTGATGTGCCTGACTTTTGACAGGAATACTGCAGCTGCTTGTACTCAGGCTTAAATTGGAGTGAGGGAAAGGCAGGGTTTGTCGTTGGCCGATGATGGATTTTCATCAGCTCATAACAAAGCTGAGTAGCTGAGACAGCCTGTTGAAATAAATTTAATGCTACTTTGAAAAAAAGAGAAAGAAATAGTAGATTCATTTTTTTGGCAGCTAAATTCAATCCTGTGAAAGTAAAGCTAACATAATTTGAAGTGCCACAAGCACCTTAAATCTCCCCTAGGATTTTTTTCCTTATTCTTCCTCTCTGTCTTTCTCTCTGTCGCTGTTTCTGTCTCTGTCTGTCTCTGTCTGTCTCTCTCTCTCCCCACAACTCCTTTGTGTCCATTTCTTTTCCTCCAGGGAGCCCGATTTCCTATATCCTGTGGCTTCAATCCTTCCTGCAGACATTAAGGAGTCTCCTAATGCCTATGTAATGTAAGAATGCATTTAGTTGTGATTGTATTGCTGGTGACCTTCCTTTGTGATTTCATGCTGCTCCTTAGGTAGAAGGTCAATTAAACTCAAAAAGGGAGTTCCTTGTTGGCTGAGGTTTTCCTGTGTCTCCAAAGTGGTAGATAATGAGCACAGCTACATAGCCAACCCTTTGGGGGAACATTTGATCCATCAAAATGACTTTTCTATTTCCTGATAAGCTAGTGATTATGACAGTAGATGTTTCTTTTATTTCCTTCCCTGCCAAAAGAAACTACCTATCCACATACATAGCTTACATCAGTATTAAAATACTTCTGTTAGTTCCAAATGAATTGTATTTATTGACATGCTAGGAAAATATACACCAAGTCTAAAGTAATAATATAAATTTAATTCATAGCTCTACAGACAAGAGATCATGACTACTAACACTGGAATGTAACTTCCCAGTGTTCTGTTATATTCGTGTTTCTTTATAGGTACATACAAACAGAACCAGATTTTTATTTCAAAAGGATGGTAGTCTATTAATGTCCTTATTGAGATACTGAACACAATATTGATTTAGATAATTGCATATGATTCATTCATTGTTATATTATTCTCTTAATAAGTCCTATATTTAAAATATTAATGTTGTCTCATTACTTCATTCTTTGAGTGCCCTAGAATACATCTACATGTTCACTGAGGTACTATAGAAATTTTTTCTTCTTTTCTTAATTTATAGTTTCTCTAAATGTAGCCCCTGATGAATAGCATTAACATCTCGTGTATATCTGTTAAAATGACAAATTATCAGGCCTCCATCCTGGACTCACCCATCAGAAGTTCTGGGGATGAAAAGCAGTTACCGCGGTTCAAACAACATCTCCAGGTGATTAATATTAATGATGAAATAAATTAGGACTGCTCATCTGACGTATTGTGTGGTTAGGGAAAATTCCCTCTCCAGCAGCCTCCCCGTATGTTACCTGTAAGTTCTGAACAGTCCTGGGTGGTACAGATGGGAATATGTATTTTTTATCAAATCCAACTGTTTGCTTATATTTCAGAGTCCTTGGTTTTCTTTGAGTGTACCAGTTCTCCTGGCAGATCTGTTCTTTAATCTTTTACATTTAGAATTTCTAGTCTTCATTATCTCTCATTTGAACACTTATTCTTACCTCCTGATTTTTTCCCTCTGGTTTATTTCTCTTCCCTGCAAGCCTGTCTTCATTAGTAGCCAAAGTTTTATTTTTGACCCTAAGAATTGTAGGAAGCACAGTTGATTATTTTGACTCAAAGAAAATCATCAGTTTTATTTCTTCTTGTCTAAAACTTTAAAATCATTATTGTGGCATTTAAGACACTCATAGCCTGAGTCAGGCAGGATAAAAGACATAAACTTAGATGCAAAGGAGAAAAAGAAGCTATAATTTTAAAATGTGAGCAAAGCTACCCATGGTTATGAACATTTATTCTCCAGGTTCTTACCCATTAGGCTTATGACCAGACAGTCCAGAAATTCAGCACTTAGCCTGTCCCCTTTACATGTACCAATTTAGGACCAGTCAGGCATTTACAAAGTCATAGGGGCAAACATCCTAATTCTTTCAGGACTGAAGAATCAAGAGAAGGCAGCATTTGAAATAGTGACCTAGAATCTGGCCCTGAAGATACCCAATGGGCAACTTATAGCAGGATGAAGGTGGACATCACTACCTTTATTTATTTACTTTTGTTGTCTTTATTACCTCTACAATTTGAGCTTGCTTAGCTCTGCACACAGCCATGCTCCTCACATAGAGAGTGTCTGTGTTACAAAGTTCATTAGCTCTAAATTTACCTAGCCGTCTTTTCCCTCTTCAAGATTGAGGACACCAAGAGTACAAACTCATATTTACTTACAACCAATTACTAACTGTTCCAACACCTAGTACCAGGCTTCCTAGGGTGATGCCTAGAAAAAGTTAGTCATCGTCCTAAATTTACAGTCACCTTACATTACAGAAACACGAAAGCTTCGCAGACCACCCCATGATGAGAACACCTCCTTACACAGGAGCAATCACACTAGGACAGTACCTGAGGCTGCCTCCCTCCCTTCATGGAAGAACCATCATCTCTTAAGTACTGAATTTCCCTTCAAGCCCTGAAACCAGAACTGAGGTAGTGATGGAACATACCCTGGCCCCCCTCAACAAATCCATAAAGGCTGAATTCATTCTTTTGTGTGTGGACCAGTTGGAACATCTTCATAGACTCTCTCCTTGCCCCAGCTGCTCAACACTGAGTTCTTTCTCTCCCTTATTTTCTAACTCACTTTGATAATTTTGGCTGTGTCTCTTACTGATATGTTGTAAAATGGTTTCCTCTCACAAGACTACTCCATTGGGGTGTGGGAGTGAGTTGAGATCCCAATCTCCTCTTTAGAAGATCTCCTTGAACCCCTTGTGGGGACATGACAGAGTACTAGTGGAAATATAGCAGAGGAAAATATCATTTGATCCCTATTCTTCATAGTTCTTAGGTGGGACTGATCCCTGTAGACAAAGATACACTAACGAGAGAAAGACTAAAAGTTTGAAAACATGCACACCTCACATATACTTGGGAGATTCCTGGAAAAGTAGAGATAACTTGAACTGAAACTTGAATATACCTCTGTATGCTGAAACAAAGAAAGAACGGTGCTGAGGAAACCAGCAATGGGGATATGACTAGGAAAGGCATAGCCAACAGGGGCAAGTTTTGTTTATGCAGATTTTATTCCCTGTGCTTTCTACTGGGAAGAGACCTGCTGATCTAGTTATCTTTCCTTCCTGGTACAGAGAGAGAGAGAGAGAGAGATCCTTAAAAATATAGATTTCCTCTATAGATGTAAATTTCTTTTACAAAAGAGTAACTTCTCTATTTTCAGAATTTCTCTGGCATCTGCAGTTTCTTAAAATACTGTACTCAAAATAATCCTTATGGCAAACGGGCTTATTTTTGATGGTATATTCTGTCTCCTATAGCATATTCTGGTCTTCTACAAATCTCCCTTGCCACTGCCCACTCATTCAGACTCCATTTTTAGCCATACCAATCAGTTTTGGCTCCCCACATAAGCTGTTCTCTTTCAAGAAATCGTGTCTTCATGCCATCAACCTGAAGTGTCTTTCCAAAATTTTAAATTCCAAGAAGTATGATGTTTTTAAGACCTAAGCTCAAATATTACCTCATGTGTGCAGGCTTCTCTGTAATTTTAATCTGATATAATTTTAAATGATGAGGGATGGGATACAACCACTGAAAATCAAGCAGGTGCTCAGTCAATGTTAAATAGTTAAATGAATCATACATATGTAAAATTCCAAGCATGTATAGAAGACTAAATATTTTGATTGTGTATGAATTAACACTGTATTGTACTTTGGTTTGTTATGCTTTATTATGCAGGTGTGTTTGTCACAAATGCAAAGTTTGCCTCAGCCTTCTGCTGAGCAAGTCTACTGGTACCATTTTCCCTACAGCATGTACTTATTTCATATCCCTATGTCTCATTTTTGTAATCCTCAGAATATTGAGATTTTTTCATTATTATGTTATTATAATTATTTTGCATGCTACAAACCATGCTCATAAAGTTGATCAGCAGATGTGTGTATTCTGATTGTTCCACCAACCAGCCTCTTCCCCATCTCTCACCTTTTCCTCAGGACTCCATTACCTAATACACAATAATACTGAAAGATGGTCAGTTAACAACCATCTAAATGTTTAGTGAAAGAGCCTCATAACTTATTCTTTATATTAAAAGCTAGAAATAATTAAGTTTAGCTAGGAACTCATGTCCAAAGTAGAGAGAAGCTGTAAGTTAAGCCTCTTGCACTAATTGGTTAAATTTTGAATCCAAAAGAAAAGTTCTAGATGAGAACTAAAAGACTTACTCCAATAAGCAAAGAATTTATAAGAAGGTTAAAGCAACTGATGATAAGGAGTAAGTTTTAATGGCTTGGTTAGGTCAAACTACCCACAATATTCCCTCAAGCCAAAGCCTAATCTAGGCACTAAGTTTCTTCAATAGAGTGAAGAAAAAAAAAATTGAGGAAGCCGCAGAAGAAAAGTGTCAAGCCAGCAGATGTTGATTCATGAGTTTAAAAAAATAAGTCATTTCAGCTACACAGAACTGTAAAGTAAAGCAGCGAATAATTCCATGCGACCTGCAAAATGGTAGCCAGAATACGAAAGTAAGATAATTAATGAAGGTGACAGCTCTAGACAGCAGGTTTTAAATGTAGATGAAACTGTCTGACAAAGGAAGCACGCATTGTGGCAGTCAGCTTTCCACTACTGTACAAGGTACTTGAGACAAATCATCTCAAAGTGGAAATGCTTATTTTTATTATTTTGGCAGCTTCAGTCCATGACAGAGGTGTTGCACTGCTTTCCCCTTGTATATCATGTTGGGAGCCCCCATCAGAGGAAACTTGTTTGGCTCATGGAGGTGGAAATGAAGAGAGAGAGAGAGAGAGAGAGAGAGAGAGAGAGAGAGAGAGAGAGAGAGAGAGAATGAATGAGAGAGAGAATGAGCTCCAAATTCCCTTCTAAGATGCGTCCTGCTCCCAGTGACCTAAAACTTTCCGGTATTCCTCACCTTCAAAAGTCTCCACCAGCTTCCAGAATTTCTATGGGCTTCTGTCAAAGCTTGTAGTGACTGAACCACTGGAGGCCATTTCAGATATAAACTACACAATTCTGCCACTGGCCCCTGCAGACATGTGTCCATCTCACAATGTAAAATGGGTTCAGCTCATCTCCAGGAAGGTCTTAACTGTTCCAACATTTTTAACAAAGTCAGTCTAAAGTTTCCTCTGAGACACAGGGCAAACTCGGCTTTGAATCTCTATGAGTCAAAAGAACAAGTTACATATTTCCAAAATACAATATCGTGTGATAAAGACTCCCGTTCCAAAATAAAGGAATAGGAAAATAAGAAAGAAACATGGATACTCAGAAGAGCAATCATTAAACACTAAAATTCCTTGTCTGCATCCAGGGAACACTCCAGTGGAGCATGTTGTCCAAGGGTATAGGAAGCTTCCCTCCTACAGCTTTGTTGATTACAGTTCACATGTCCAATCAGGCTGGTTTTGTATGCAGTTAGCAGCTTCTTTGGACAAGTGTGTAATAGTGTTGGTGTCACTTCCTTCTAGGCATCTCCACTGCAGCTTGTACTTTACTTAACACGTCATCTTTCAGGCCCATAATGCCTGGCTTTCAAGACTTCCTTTGAAATCTGGGTTGAAGTTTCCATTACTTTATAACCCTTGCATCTACCTGTCTGAAAAAAAAAAAAAAAAACCATCACATGAAAGATGCACAATTTTATCAGTGGGGCAACTGTACTTGGGAGCTTGAACAACTATCATGGCCTCTGCCTGCCTTGTTGTCAAGAGTTCCCTAGACAGTCCTATAAAACAGGGTGCCCAGAGTTTCTCCTCTCAAGAGGCCCTGCTTTGGAAAATCACAGCCTCTGAGCTATCACAAGAATTACACATGAAGCTCAGCTCACATCATTCTCAAATTTTTCTAACCTTCTTCCCCACTTTTTTCCAAATTCCTCCCATAAACCTCTTCCAAAGGCTTTACCACATTGCATCAGTATAGTCATCCTACATCCCCACTTCTCAGGACCAATTTTATGTTACATGTTTTCCATTACTGTAACATACACATGAGACAAATAAGACTAAAAGACAGAGAGAGAAACAGTTTATTTTGGCTCAGAATTATTCAGTCCATCTCATTTTGAGTCCATGGTTTACAGCACATAATGCATAATGGCATTATGGCAAAAATACATGGTAAACAAAAGCCCATATTTGGGCTAAGGGGAAGGAGAGAGAGTGTGTGAAAGCAAGAGGATGAGAGAGTGAGAGAAAGAGAGTGAGAGAGAGAGAGAGTCCCACAAAGCTTTTCAAGGAAGTGACATAAATCCTCCCTGTGGGCTCCACCTTCTAAAACCTCCACCAGCTTCCAGTACTGCCACAGGCCAGCACAGACAAGGACTCAAATCTTTAGCATTTGCAACTTTGGGGAACATTTTAGATACAGACTATAGCATTTTCCAGCTAGGATTTCATAGCTCGAGGAGAGAGAAGTCAAAGGCTGGCCTCAAAGTTTCAAAGGACAGGTTCATTCTCACAGGCCAATGCAGCTGTTGATTACAAGTTAAAATCAATTCTCATTTACCATTTTAAAAGGCCCGTGGGCCTTAAAAATTATATTGGATATACTGTGGCACCTCAGTGTACAAACATAATTTATTTTGTGATTTTGGGGAAGATGGCAGCATTTGTATTTCATGAAGAACAAATGGCTGCATTTGTTACCTTTGTGAACAGAAGCCATTAATGAAATTTGTGATTCATACAAGGAGATCAAAATATAAGTATTAACAAGAAGAGCTTGGTTTGGAAGAGCTTGGATCTAATTCTCATAGGTAACTATGAAGAGTTTAAAACTTCAATAGAAGAAGTGATTTCAGCCACGGTAAAAAGAGTGAGAACTAGATTTAAAAGTAGAGTGTAGGTATGACTAAATTGTTGCCATTACATAGAAAAATGTGAACTGATAAGGAACCAATTCTCATATATAAGCAAAGAAATTATTCTTAACATGGCATGTGTCTTTCTGAAGATGCCATTGGCACTGTTAAAATGACCAAAAAGAAAAAAGATTTTGAATTTTACATAAATAGTTTCCTCTTTTTAGAGTTTATTTTAAAAATAAAAGAAGGAAAACATTAACAAACAGACATCTACTTACAAAGTAGCATAAGACCAGTCCAAGCAATACAGAGTTACAGACAAAGTGGTAGGAAATTAACAATGTTTTTGTATTGCGTATTGATATTTTCAAAGTGGTTTCTCAGGAAAACAAATAGAGACATGTAAGATTGATCAAATAAGTAATCATTAACTGTTCCTTTTAGTAAAGCGATAGAAGTCAGTAGTACAACTATGTCAGCTATCCTGTACATACATATAAATAGTTGATAAACCAGTTGATGTTTTGAGAGGGTAAATTAATCTTAAAACTGAATTTATAGTTCAGGCAAAATGTTATTACACAACACTGGATGCTACAGAGTTTTCATGAAAGGAAGATTCAAACAATATAGTAACTATCACTGTTTTCTTATTTTAATTTTAGTATATGTATTGGTGAAATAAGAAACTTCTTTTTTTATACTGGGAATTGAACTTGGGACCTCATGCTTGTCAGGTAAGTGCTTGTGTCACTGAACTATATTCCTAGTCCAAAGCTTTCTTATTTTAAAACAATTTTCATGACTACCTCCCACTTCAGCAAACACAGTTCAGGTCACTCAGCAGCCATTAACACTGAAGCGAGAACTTTCCGTTACCATCAAAATATTGCAATTCATGGAAGGTGCATAGGATCATCAGCATTTCTTTAACAATAAAGTATTTTTAAACTAATTCCTGCACACTGCTTTTATTGACATAACATTATTGCACACTAATGGTCTCCAATATAGTATAAACATAACTTTTATAGGCACTGGGAAACTAAAAAATTCATGTGACTCATTTTAGTGCAATATTTGTTTTTCTACAGTTATCTGGGTGGTATCTCCAATGTGTGCCCTATATTCAAAATCTGAAAGGGAAAAATATTAGTTCAGTGAAAAATAGAATTGATAAATTAAACACCTTCTATAACAAGATAACTCATTTAAAATGATCTTTATTAAAATTGTACTAAAAAATTGGTAAGAAAGTAATCTGGCAGCTCAATGTAGATGTGATGAATTCCTTTTATCTTGTTTTATTGTTCTCATTTCCTCAGGAAAAAAGTGGTCTAAAATGATTTTGGCCTTGGTTTATTGACTGCAAAGTGAAATTTTGGTTGCATAATGTTTTAAAGGAAATAATGATATCAGCATTCTACCTAAACTAATACTGTTATTCTCTTTCCTTTATTATTGTTTATCAAGCTTTCATTGCCATACTAAGCAAATTCAGGGATATCGCTTATGCCTTACCATCAAGAAATGTCTGTCTCATCACTTTCTCCTTGGGATGGTAGGAATGACTAATTCTTTAGGCCTCATTAAATCTCTGTCTTTCACTGAAGACAACAAATTCTGCCTCCCATCGGACTCAGTAACTTGGAGCATTAAACAGAATTGTAGTAAGACTTCAAATAGTTTGATATCGAAAGAGTCGCTGCGACATCAAACTATCCTTCAAATGTAGCTCAGAGAAGATCTTGACATGAAATACGTGAACCTGTCTTAAGGAAGAAAGATTTCATCAAAACTGTAATGTTGAAGGATTTTAGTCATTTTCCTTCTACCGTGGAATGAAGTGTGCTCTACCCAAATTCTTCTGCTGAATCCAAAATGAGTCCGCAGGGTGTCACTCTAAAACATGGCAGCCTTGTCTACAGCCATACCACCCTGAGCATGCCCTATCTCATTTAAAATATGGCAGCCTTATATGCTGATTATTTTTAAATAAAGGATATAGAAATTAATAGTTTGTGGAAGAGTCTTTTCTCTGAAGTTCCTTTATCCACCTGAAGACCGGGTGTAAAAAAAGAGCATAACTCTCTTTTATGTCCTGGTGTTTTATCAATGAAGGAAGATTACATTGATGCCACAGAGGAAGAAACTGAGGGTCAAACCCAGCATTTAAAGAACAAATGAACTTTGACCCACATCATTGTGTGTCCTTCAAGCTTATGTATCTCCCCAAGAAATATTTACTCTTTTGGCAAAAAATTTATACATAACCTCTATTTCCCTCTTCTCTCCAAAGCATATTAGACATCCTTCTAAGGCTCTCTGGTTTACGGGTTACTTCTCTTCCTGCAATGCCCCTAAGTGTGGAAAAAGTTGTATGTTTCATCTTTCTTAACAGTCTACTATCAATTTCATTTCTGAGATTCAAACTGAACCTCAGCAGGGAGAAGACTCTCAGCCTATAACCTGAAATGCCCAATATGACCATATTTGAAGATCTGACATTAAAAAGAGGGAGATGAAGTTAAATGAGGCAATAAAGGTAGGGCTATGATTTAGTAAGAGAAATGTTCTTATGAAAGACACCTTTGATTCTCTTTCCATGGGTACTCACTAGGGGAAGGCCATGGGAAGAGAATGCAAGAAGTAGCCATCTGCAAGCCAGGATGAGAGCACTTACCAAAAGTAGTGTTGAACCTCAAGCTGGGAGGCCAACATCCATATTTACAAGAAAGTAAATTTCTTTTGTTTAAGTGGTAGCCCAAGTAGACTAAAATAAATTCTCAGTATTTAAATAGTTACTTTAATAATTGATATTTAAATGTCAAACAAAACTCTTATACTCATACTCAGAAAAATAAGCATGCAGTATAGTTTTTGAAGCTCAAAATCTACTGCTTATTTTCTCTTAGAAAAAGTAAACACCTGACCAAATACCATAAACCAATGATTTACCTGAACTTGCATAAGGAGAAGTGTAGCACCCTAGTAAGGGGTACAAGTGTGAAATTTTCATAGTGCAAGATTTCACCCAGTTTGTTACTGCTCATTGTTTATTCATTTAAATTATTTAGTGTGAGTGTTTTTTGTGTTCAGCTCACTCATGAATGCTGGGAAAATTTGCAGTGGTATGCAAGCCAGCAAACCTCCAGTCATCACAGAGCCTATGTAACTTAGTGGGTGGGACAATTAATAAACACAATTGATAAGCATAATAGTTAAGCATAACATACAATATTCTAGAATAACACATATAAAAGAAAATCATGAGACAAAATATTGAATGACTTTCTTCAAGCAATTTTAAATCTGCAGTGAAGATGTCACATCTTACCAGGAAGTAGTTTAAACTCTAATGATGTTAGGAGCGTAAATAAGCAAATGAGTGTGATAAGTTCATAGGCACAGATGGTTATGGGAATACAAAGGGCAAAGCTCTTATCCAAATGGGAGAGGCAAGGGAACATTTCCCTTAGGAAAGAAGTTTGCAGCATGGAGTAGACAATCCAGCAAGGAAGGAGAGATGTAGTTCAGACCAGGACTGTCCTGTGTCATAGCAGATAGTAGCTCAACATCTTTGATTCTTTTCTGTCTTTTATAATGAGAATCAAAATATACCCTTACAAGAAAGGGCAAGGAGAATTTTTGTGATTAAGGCCCAGAATGGGAACTAGCATGGTCTAGTTCTGGAAGTCAAAGTGGTCCCCATGACTGAGATTAGGAGCGGAAAACTTGGAGGTAGCAATCAGATCATAAAAGTCTCTGCTAAGGAACTAGAAGTATACTTTGGGGCAACACATTACTTGGTCTTTTAAGGATTCAAAGATGGCGGGTAGCTGTACTGCCGATGTCTACTGGTTTATTGAAAGGAACAGTTAATGCTTAAATCTTTTTTTTAACCAATTTTGCATGCTTATATCTGGTAATACTCTATATTGTTTCTAATGGTTTTTAAATTATTTTTATTCTCTTTGTTTGATCAATCTTGCATTCTTACACCTGATAATGTTAGCAATTTCGTGGAAGATAGCATTATGTAATATAACAACCTTTGTTAATTTCCTATCGTCTTGTCTTGAAATTCTGTATTGTTTTTAATTTTTTGTGTTGTTTTGCCTTTATCTTCATTGTTGTTATTTTGTTTTGTTTTCTCTTTAAAATAAAAAGATGGCAGTTTATATGTGCAATTTAGAAAATTCAGAGAAGAGTTTTTACTCTTATTTTCTGCATATTTCCTAAGTTTTTAAGAAAATAACACATATATAAATTTGGAATTCTTACAGCAGTTTTAATAAATAACAATTAAACTAGCTAATATATTAGTTCATTTTTTAATTCCCACAACAAAATAATTACAGTTAGTGACTTCATAAAGGGAAGAGGTTTATTTAACTTTAAGTGTTAGAAACTGAAAATACAAGATCAGCGCTCCCCACTGTCTTGGCCTCTGGTGAGCCTTATGATAGATAATATTATAGCCAGAGCATGTGTGAGAGCAAGAGATCACATTGCAACACAGAAAGCCATAACAAGACTGCAGTCCTACAATTCCTGCTCAGGGCATTCAATGCATGTAACAACTGACCCTAAGATATCCACTAAGTTCCCCACCTTAGACTCTCACCACATGTTGTCCTGCCAAAAAAAATCCTTCAGCGATGAACCATTGGCAAACAAGACCCAACCAAACTACAATAGTCAAGAAGGGCAAAGGGCCTAAATTCAGCAATAGTTCTCCATAAGCACACGAAATCAATGTATAATAATTGTCAAGTAACTAAAATAGTATATTTTGGAATTTCAGGGGTTTATGATTAAGAAATGGATAGTTTACAAAACTCATTTTTATTGTAATATTTAGCATTATGAATATGCATATATTTTCTTTCTAGAAGAACTGGGCAATAAAAACTTAGACCCTGGATCACATCATGCAATATAGAAGTATGATTGACCCAGACAGCTTATACATAGAGGTTATTCCAATGATGATCAGATATATATCCCACAACCTAGCAGTTCTACTGAGTATACACCCATATGAAATCTATACAGATGTTACCATGAAAATATATGGCAGCGTGAATTGTAAACTTCTCTGATGCTTATTAATAGTAAAATGGGATGCATATATTTTGTTACAGTTGCAAAAAATGCAACAGTGTACACCAGTAGGAATGAACAGACTAAAACTTCATACAGCATATGGATAACTTTCACAGAAAGATAACACAGGGACAGTAAATACTATAAAATATGTGTGTGTACGTGTGTGTGCATATGTGTGTGTTTGTGTGTGTATTCATACTAGAAGATTAGTATGTGTGATGGTCAATTTTATGTGTCAACTGGGATGTGGAGTATCAAAATACTTGATCAAACATAATTCTAGGTGTTTTAGTGAGAGTGTTCTGGATGAGATTAACATTGAAGTTGGTATTCTAAATAAAGTAGATTCCGATCCTAATGCAAGTGGGATTCATGCAATCAGTTTAAGGCCTGAATAGAACAGAACAGCTGCTCTTCCTCTGAGTATCAGAGAATGCCTCCTGCTGAATTCTTTTATCTGAAACACTAGCTTTTGCCTCTCTTGGAACTTGAACTGAAACAGTTCTTCTTTGGTCTGAACCCTGTTAATCTACAATACAGAGTATATATTCTACGACATACAGCTCTATTAGGTCTCTATCTTAGCAATTTGTCCTGAAGATTTTAGGACTTGTGAACCTTCATAAGCACATATCACTTTCTTAAAATAAATCCTTTTTTATTTATAAAAATGCATACATATCCCAATGTTTCTTTCATACGGAAGAACTCTGACTAGAATAGGTTTCCAAGATTTGGTAGTACTTTATTTATTAATCTGAAATAGGAATCATTTCCACTTATCAGGAATTTCCAACCAATGGCTACTTTATCATCCCTAAGCTAATATTAGGGCGTTTAAAACTTTAACACATGTAAAGAAACAAGCTAAAAAGAAAGATCATGGAACATATGGGATATCTCATCTTCATTGTCCAATAACAAATGTTATACTGTGGGTTATACATCATCTGTTTGCCTAAATTAATTTCAGCTAGAGGTTAGAGGCCAGACTGTTCTCTGGAGCCCTCCACATTTCGGAGGCTGTGAATCAAGTTTTTATTCACATGCATTCCAGTAGAATAAAAATCCAAGCACCACTGAAATGCTATTTGGCAGCTTTGATCAAGTGTGTCCTGATCCACACAAAAGCCACCTCTCCAAAGACCTCCAAGTTGCCCTGCAGTGGAAGGGTGAGGCCGTGGGTAAGTTGGGCCAGAGCAGAGCAAAATATCAAGGGACAAACTATTTCCAGGATTTCTTGTGTGACTCTCTTTAGAAGGTCAAAGCTGTAAAAAAACAGAACACTGAAGTTCCTGTGGGAATCTTATAGTGCCAAAGGATATTGAGTTTACTACTTTAATGTATATGGTTGTGCCAGAATATTGCTTATAAAGAGAGCTAGATGGTTATAATTTACCTCATAAAATAATAATCAAAAAACTTTTTTCCCCACCAAAATCACCAGCATTACTGTGACATATATGTCTTTTTTAAATGATAAAATAGTAGTTGTTGGAATTTTATTAAAGCTAATAAATGAACAAATAATGATGTTTATCTGTGTATAGTATCTTATACTCAATCCAGCCTCCTCATTCAGCCCCGCTTCCAACAAATTCAGTACTATAAAAGTATTCATGAATAGCAAGAAAAAGAATGCAACATGTTTTATGTACTTATCTATTGCCAAGTATAAAAGATAATATTTTAATGGATTCACAATTTGTTATATTAAGAATTGGATCCAAAACAAATCAAGATTCTTGTGTAACTGACTTCTTATATTCACAACCTCCCTGCATTTTGCTGACACCATTATCAACCATAAAAATAAAGTAATCCACCCCCATCCCATATGGCTAATGTTTCCTTGATACCTTTGAAATTATTCACACATTTGGGAGCTCTCTTGTATTTCTTAAATACAAACTTTGGCACTTCTTACCAAGAACAATTTTCTTCAAAAAAAGTCCCCTTCAGAAGCCTGTTAAGAAACTAGGTAAAAATTATTATTATGAATAAACAGTTTTCTTTCTGGCTTCCTCAACTACTTTGTTCCTGTCTCAACCTGGCCACTTACCAGAGACCCTGGGACATCCAAGTCAAGCTTTGTGGTCCTGAGTCATTTCCAATTCTCAGTCTACTAAATGTCAGCCAGAGGCCTAAACTCTTACAAACAGTGTTATAGCTTGATTAATCATCTGTTAATTTGAAAGCAAAGCACTGTTTTCTGGTGGATAAAACCAAAATAATCAGATATCTTGCACATTTTCTCTCCACTTGGGCCTCATGTGTACGAACAGAGCTGAAACTGCTAGATTTAGAGAGAGGGTTGGCATTGCATGTCCACATGTAGCATGTATGCAACACAGGAAGAGGTGAAAACTTGGAAGCAGCTTTAAAAGGAATTTAAATAAAACAAAGATGGGAATTCATTCCCAGACAAAACTGTTTGAGACAAATATTTTTAAATGTTTCTGGCCTTGACTGCCTCTGATACACAATGAGAGTGTTCACTCTGCTGGGTGCTTCATCAAAGTGAAGTCATGTGCAATCAAATGTTAATAGTGTTTCTGAGATAACAGGGCTGTAGCAAATGTCTAATTCTTTAGGAGAAATTATCTGTTATGCTAGTTTCCAGATCTGTGTATGGTTGATACTGCTCTGGTGGTTTTGTATTTATGTGGTTTTCATCTGCCTGGCATCCTCTTTCCATGACACATGGTGCTGGGAGAGTCTTGGTCATCGTCTCAGCCCTTTATCCTCAGCCACAGGCATGAAGTGGTGTCAGTCAACCCTCCAGCAGCCCATCTGCCCAACGACAGTGAGCACTCCAAGAAGTGAGCTCAAGAACCATGCAGGCCCTAAGGGCCTTACTTGGAAAGAAACATGGACGTGGACAAAAAGGAACATTCTCTGCTGAATTGCTATTCTTGGGCTTGTAGCAATCACATGGAGACAGCTGAATTGCAGTGAGAGAAAATAAGGGAAGCACAGACACGCAGAAACAAGAGCTGCTGAGACTAACTCATACTCTGCACTCACTCAAAGATCTCCAAAAAGTAGATTTTCCAAGTAGTCTGAAAATTTTGGTGACAACAAATTGTGTTTACTGAGGCAGTGTGTTCCATTATTTCTAGTTTATATTGTGTTTCTGTATTATCAAATGAAAATTGCCTCCCTATAATTTATGTATGGGCGAGTTCTCCAGAATCATGGGATGAAACTCTTATATGTATGCCAGCCTTGTACATAGTAAAATATATCATCTCTTGTCTGTGCCTGGCTTTCCCAAGATAAAAGATCAGTTATTTCACCGAGAGAGACATACCCTGCTAGGATGGAACATGAATCTGATTCAGCATGACAAATCTTTCTTGTACCTGTGAGGGTTCTCTGCCAGGTCAGTATGTATAACTCAGGAGTTAGGTACAGGGAGAAGACAGTGGTGAAGCATTAGAAAGGTAGCATATGTAAAACAGAAGAACACTGCACACTAGAGAGAAAATGTCTGAAATGGCCACAAGAGCAGTACTATGCTCATGTTTTATACAGAGTAGGTAGGATAAAATGTTACACAAAGATAAAACTTGAACAAAATTGTCAGAACCTAAGAAGTATTATGAGTCAGTGGGAAAATATTCAATAGCAAATTAGAAATGGAAACATGAAGCATTATTTGACAAATAGTGGTATTGCAGGATTTTTAAATTAATCAACCAGCTAGCAGAAAATCCATCTCATTCTTAAAAAAATAGGATGCAGAAAAAAATGAGGCTAAATTGAGAATATCAATATATGAAGAGCAGTTGAAATAAGAAAATGTCATTCCTACTGGTAACTGTGCCACAGAACAGATTGGTCATGTGTAAGGAATGAGAATGCCTTTCTTTGACATGTATGATGGGTCCCAAACTCTACTTGTGCAAGTCTGTTCTCCTTGGACAATTCTGTGATCTCTCACAGTGGACGTAATGATTTTGAAAGGTCTACTGAGAAGTTCTAATTAAGGTGTTAGTAAAGCAATACAGTTAAGCATATTTTGATAATCACATAATTTATTATATTTTTAAAAATAATTAAAATTGGTAAATTAGCCTCATAAATGAAAGTCAGTGTTATCCACCTCAACATGGAATTTATTATACCTGTTTTTTTCTGAAAGTCTAGTAAATGATAATTTCTATACAATCCCAAAGAGTATCTTTGCCATGAATATTGCTGGACACTGACTTTGACACTTTCATATTCCAAAACACAAGTGTTTTTCTCTAGACTTCAGTCTGGTAGTTACCTCTGGCCTAGATTGTATAGTCAACCTGAGATGGACATTTGCTTGGAAGTAAATTTTTTTTTACTACATTGGAAGAATACACAACAGGGCAGTTACACTCCTCAGCTTCAAATTCATGAAAGTCCGGGTTCCACACCAAAGTCTCTAACTCACTGCTGTGGCTTGTGTCTAGATGTCCCTTTAAAGCCTCACGTGGTCATAGGAGGGGATTTTTCAGAGGTGGCTGAATCTAGAGTGTGTGGTGCTATAATGAAGTGTGTGATGTTGGATCAAGGGTGTGTGATTACTAAATTAGTACACTGATTGGTTTGGCAGAGTTCCATATGGAATTCAGTGTGCCCCACCTTGGGTGTGTCCTTCTTGCCCGAATGGCAGGTAGCCTGGATATAATATAAGGGACAGAAAGGAGGTCACTATTGTTGTTTGCTGCCTTACTGCCATCTGCCTTCTCCCTCCCATGAACTATTTCTCCCCTATGATGCTCCTTTGCACGGCCACCCTGCCTTGGAGCCAGCAAACTATGAACTGAAATCTCTCCAAACTGTGAATCAAATAAACCTTTCCTCCTTTAACTTTGGGTGTCAGCTATTCCATCTTAGTAATGAGAAAAGTAACCAAGACACTCATCAAGAACCTCAGAGCCAGGTTTCACGTCTATTAAATCAAAATTGTGAGGTCTGCTTTATAGGTTTTTTTTTTTTTTTATTAGAGCTCAATTCTATTTCTAGCACCCTTAGTATGTTATGTTAAACTAGTAGAAACTTCTTTTATGAATACAATAACTTGGGACACAAACTATCCACATAGTGAGAAGTTATAGTTGCTAAAATTATGTAGAAACACATGACAATTAGAGCATAAAATCTCTAATTCACATTTACAATTCTAGGATAACAATATGAAGATCATATTTTATTTTAGAAACAGTTTAAAAACAGTTTTTCAGCACTGTGGTTGTCCCAAGAACATGTAGTTGAATAATATGAAGTTCCATTCCATGGTAGCCATTCTAGTTTAGGTACAAGTGAATAATATGCAAGTTGTGTGCTGAAGGGTTAGATCAACTTATAAGCCCCTGCAGGCTTCGTGGGAAGTGCTGTAGTCTTGAAGTGGGTGAGAAAAAGTCTGTCCATCAAGGTTTTTAATAGAAGGTCATGCACAATTTAGCCTCAAAGGAAGTACAGGAACTAACCCATGATGGCCAAAGGACAGAGAGGGTCAAAAGGTTTTGAGGCACCTAAATGTGACAGGAGAATGATAAGCCCTTTGACAGTACTCAATTAAGATACCGTTTTAGGGCAGGTTCTTTCCAGTTTAATACTGGCATCCCATGTTTTACCATCTTTCAACAGTGGAGAAAAATACATAGCACATTTCAAAACAATTACTAAAATCAATGTGCAGGATCATTTGTAATAATAAATACATAGAATAATTCTATTAAAATTAGACAAAGGATGCTCACTTTCATATTTTGGCATGTGTAGCAATGTGACAAACAAGGAAACTGAAGTAATGTTTTGGATTAATAACAAGAAAAACACAAAATTATTGTTTATAGATGACAGGAATTTCTTCTTGGAAAACTCAAGAAGTTCAAACTGTTGAAATTGGAAATATAAATTCAGTTTTATCAACTTAAACAATACAAGCGCAAAACATAGTAGGTGTCTTATATCAGCGATAATATGTAAGTGAAACCATTCATTCAGAACAGGAGCAGCAATAAAAATGCTTGGAAGAAATCTTAACAAGAACTTTTGTGAACTGAGCTAATCTGAATATTTTTGCTGAGAAATGCAAAAGAAGATCTAAAAATGGAGAGACATATCAAGACCACAGATGGGAAAAATTGAATATGATAAACCATTTCTTCCCTTTTTAGATTTTATGCAAATCTAGTAAAAATCATAGTGTGATTTTTTTGAACTTGAAAATTTGAATTTATGACTCATTAAAAAATAAATATCACGAATTGTTAAGAAATTTTTTTAAATATAACAACTGAGGGGTACTCAACTACATGATTTATCATTGGTTATATACATTTATAATGAAAGTATTAAAATTGTGGGATTATAGTATTGGAACAATAATACACAGATTTATTGAATGAAATATTTACTAAGTAGACAAAATGTGAAGTTGCTGTGTAATAAATCAGGATGTGAATTCAGAAGGAAAACAAAACATGACTTAAAAGTAAAACTCTCAATGTCACTATCTCTTTCAATGAAAAGTTTTACAAATCATATGCAAATGTAAACAAATTGCATGGAAATTATACTAATTGAAATCAAAATAATTAGAACAAAATAAGAGAAAAGATATCTGATTTAATAATGAAGTATAGCTGTATAATCAGCAGTCCCAAAAGAAAACTAGAAATTATCATATATCCAAATTTTAGACTATGGTAATTCAGAAAGTTCTACAAATGCAATTGGAAACTAAATAAGAAGTATTTTGCAACAAGTAAATTAACAAGTCAGAAGCCTTAATATTTTAGAATGATTGAAAAATAAAAGCATGAAAAGTGAAACAGTTTTTAGATTATCAAATATGAATGTCTAAGAAGTATTTCACTATATTACTATTTTGACTGAGAAGAGCAGACTTATCCTTTTCCAGTTTGTATTGTTTTATTAGTACATGTGTGCAGTACATAATTACTCCACTTCTCATAAGGAATTAGTACATGTATATATTGTGCATTAATTCTTTTTTCATCCCCTTCCCCTCATGTCCCTCCCCACTCTGAGACACCATTTCTTTTAACAAAGAAATAGATCAGAATAATTTTTGCTGTTGTTTTCAAAGTAAGCATGCATTGTAGCAATGATAATAAAGGGATCCAGATAATTTGTGTTCAAATGGAAGTCTAGAAAGTACAAACTTTTGTAAAATAATTAATTACCCACCAAAGAGATGCAAAAATTTTTAAGTTCAAGAAGCAGTTCTATCCTTCCTAGTGTTTTTATGAAGAAAATGAAAATCTGGAAGCATTTATTTTAAAGAAGTCTTCACCGTCCACTGAGGATTGGATAAAAAAGTTGTATTTTTACATAATGGAATATTACTCAGCTATAATGAAAGATAATCTCTAGGCTTTTATAGGAAAATGGACACAACTAGAGACCATACTCATAAGTGAAGTAAATCAGACCTGTATGTTTAAACACCATATTACCTCACTAGTGTAAGAACCTGAAAGAGTGACTACAATCTAGGAGGTACAAAAAACATTGTGAAAGGGAAGGAAATTGCTCAAAGGGAAAGAACAACAGTGATGAAGGAAAGAGAAAAGAAAGAAGAAAAAATTTATATATATGTACACACAGGATAGCTAACATAGTTGTACTACTGACTTTGATTTCTCTACTGAAAGGAACAGTTAATGTTTAAGTGTATGATCAGTCTTACATGCCTATATTTGCTTATTTGAGTATCCAAATGGAGGATATCAATATGTAATACAACAACAATTGTTAATATCCTATCACCTTGTCTGAGATTCTGTGTTGTTTGTACTGTTTTTATGTTATTTTCTAAATGTATATGTGTTTATTAAGATGTTTTCATTCTTTTATCTTTAAAAAATAAAAAAATAAA
>NW_004955438.1:8218719-8222250 GCF_000276665.1 Chinchilla lanigera | reverse complement strand
AAGTTAAAAAATAAAATAAAAAAGTCTTCTCATTATATTTTAAATGAATTTTATTTACACTACAGAATAAATTTTAAGATAGTACAGAGTTCCCATATATTCCATACTTAGTTCTCCTATTTTTCACGTTTTACATTAATATTTTACTTTTATTATTGTAAAATTTATTGCACATCATGCACTAATATTGTACAATAATTAATTAAAATCTGTGCTTTATTCAGATTGCTTGAGTTTTGCCTACTGTCCTTGTTTTCTTCCAGAATTGTATCCGGAACACCATCCTACGCTTCGTTTTCACATCTCTTGAGTCTCCTCTGAGCTAGGATAGGTTTCAGACCTCCCTTGCTTTTGCATGACCCTGTTAGTTTTAAGAAGTACTAGTCAAGTATGTTGTACAATAAACTGCACTTGGGATTTGTGTGAGGTTTGCGTAAGGATTATACAGGGTTTATTGACCTTTTGAAGAGGAGCACAGGAGTGGGGCGCTGTTATGCAAGGGCACGTGCTACCCACAGGACTTACCGCTGATGCTGCCACCCTATACCCCTCCCTGGGGTAGTGCTTGTCAGTGCTTTTGGCCATTTACCCCGCTCTCCATACTGTACTTTGGGAAAAAGTTAGCATGCGTGACCTACACTGAAATAATTGGGAACATTATTTTGGAAAAAAAATTAGTACCCTTAATTCCAGAAATATACAGCTGGTTAATCCTTAATGCTGAAAATATAAAACTGGTTATTAGGATATTTATAGAAGGTCATTTATTATATAAGTATCTCAAATAATTTTTAAAAATCAATTACATTTAGGGGCAAATGTTCACAATAGAATACATAAATATATATATCCTTATGGTTACAAAATACTCTTTATGTACAAAAACATAAAGTTTTTATCAGGAAAATTTAAATATGCTTGCTCTTATTATTCTGATTTTCCAGATCCTTTATAAGTACTTTTAAATTTATTTTATTTATTTTTTTGTTGTTCTTTTGGTACTGGGCATCAAACTCAAGACGTCAAGCTTGGCAGGCAGGTGCTGTGCCACTGAGCTGTATCCCGGCCCTAAGTACTTTTTTATGATTTGAAATGTTAAGCATTTTTTAAACTCAAAGAATATGGTTGCTGTGCACCTAAACATATTAATGCTACCTGGACCATGTGGTCAAACACTGGGATAGGACTGCCAGTGTTCAAACAGATTTTCCAGTGTTATTTCACCTCCCCACCCCACACTCACACACAAACACATGTCCTTTAGGTTTGTTTATAGCATAGGAATATAACTTCAACAATGTTAATTGCCATACAGTACTTGAATCTGGGTTGCATGTGTGATAAAGCTTATGTTGGTCACATATTTTGCAGATTTTTATTAAACAAGAGATGACGGCCACTTGAACCTAGTTATTTATTTATTTATCTCACAAAACTAGTACATTAACAAGTTCTGGATCACCTTCTTGCTATCCAAAACTTTAATTAAAGTTTGTATCTGGAAAATATTGTCAATCAACATCCCATTATAAGAGATTACAGAAAAAAGATTCCAAATATCCTTTACCTAGTTTTTCCAATTATAACATCTTGAAAGATTGTAGCATTAAGTATCAACCTTACACAATTTAATGATGTTATTCAGAATTCCTGAGTTTGAATTGCTCATGTTTGTGTGTTGTTTTATGCAAATGTATCACATGTGGAATTTCACAGTACTCTTCCCCATGGCCAAGATACAGATTTCTTTGTCAGCATAAGAGATCTTCATGCTTCCTGCCTTTTTATTACCATATTCACATCCCTTTTGACCCACACACACCTATTTCTAACCCTTGGCAACCAATACTCTGTTCTCTGTTTCTATAATACTTAAGTATGGTGTAGAATAGATTCATATACTCTGCAACATGTTGAGATTGACTTTGTAAAACTCCATTTAGCATATATTTCTGTTAAAAGTCATCAACTCTACTGTGTATAAAATCCTTTCTATTACAAGATAGTATTCTATGGTGTGGTTATACCACTCTTGGTTTAAATATTCATTCTCTGAGAAATATCTGGGTTATATTTGTGGTTTGCAGTTTTGGTCTGTTACAGAAGTACTAGTAAACCTGTTTTACACATTTGGGGAAGGTTTTAGTATAATTATAATTCTTCTTTTTTCCCTTTGGGATAAATGTCTAAGCATACTGATCTACCAGCCTGTTTTCTGTTAACGGATTCTGTCCTCCTACACATCCTAGACAGAAAAATAATGATGGGAGCTAAAATACTTGCTACAAATTGCCAGAAGAGTTACATACAAAAAATTTATAATGTAAATTTTATTGAAGCGTAGTGTGCAAGCTGAAGGGTGCAAGATCATAAGAGTGGTTTAGTGATTTTCTGCAAAGTGAATACACACATGTGATTGGCACTCAGAACAAGCAACAGAACATTATCAGAATCTTAGAACGCTGCTGAAGCCCAGGCAGAGGTACCGAGAATTCAGACTCCTCAGGCAAACCTCAATCCTCATTGCTGACTCCTGCAAGTGTATTTTTGTCAGCTTTGGAACTTTGCATAAATGGATTCACATAGTCTCAACGTTTGCATCTGGCTTCTTTTCATGTCTTGAGGTTAATGCATAATTTGAAATGCTGTGGTTTATATATAATTAATTCATTCTCACTGTGTAGTGTTCCATTGTATGAATCCACCGGCGTTGGGTTGCCTGTTCTGCATATTTTTTTCAGTGTTTCACTATTAACTAACACTACTGAGACAAATATTTCTGTATATCAGAAATATTCTTTGTAATCATATGGAAGTATTAGTTTTGAGCATATACCTAGAAGGAGAATTGCTGGCTCAGGAGGTACGCATATATTCCTTTTTTTTTTTCCCACCAAACGGTTTTCTAAAGCGGTTATGCTAATTTATGCTCCCACTAGCAGTGTATAAGAGCTCCATATCCACATATGTGTTTCAAATCTCCACTTTCACTTGAAAGTACTGAGATTAAAAATGTTAAAAAGGTTTTTTTTAATGCCACATAACTAAAGAGTCCTTTGCAGTGCTATTCCTTTTTTATTAAAGTCCTGTGTGAATTCCTCCACTTCGTTCAATAGACTCCAACTTATTTCCCAGGTTTTACACATACACATGCCTTGTACATTTTGTTTACACTCAAGGAATATCTCAAGAAGACCACGGGCTCCTCATTTCTTCTGTCAGTTTATAGCCTGTCCTGATTTTGTTCAACTGTAATAACCTCACACATGCGTAACTTTAATATATGCCTGGGTTTTAATATTTACCTTGAATTATTCTTGGTTTAAGACTTTGAACAATGAATATATAGCATTCTAGAATAAATATATTCCTCTGTTATATCCATCTACTTTATCAATATAGTTAGTGACAAATAGATTTGTTAAAATCAATTGATATATAGCTAACCTCTAATTGGGTTATCTAATATTTAAAAGGGATAGCAGACCAATGTAGAAAATCAAAGAACAGGGGCTGGGGATTTAGCTCAGC
>NW_004955438.1:8215523-8218619 GCF_000276665.1 Chinchilla lanigera | reverse complement strand
AAAAAAAAAAAAAAAAAAAAAAAAAAAATCAAAGAACAGAAAGTTTTGAAGGACATCTTACATATCTACAGTTTCCTACGGCAGACACACTAAATTCCAAAACAATAAGCAGGGATAAATTTTATTTGCAACATTTTTATAATTAGCTCAATATATGTAGGTCAAATTTAAAAAATCTCCAATCATCAGTTAAAGTATTTTTAAGATAATACAAAATAAAAGTTATATGCTGAAATGTGTTTTACATAAGATTTGAAAAAAAGGTGGAGGAGTTAATGCAAAGGAAAGTACCTGACCATAATTTTTTTCAATCATAAGGTCTATGAGGGAAGAATTTTTAACTCTGGAAAGAGGAAGATTTTGTTTAATCAAAATGTGTTTGAAAGGCTCCTACTGTTTATCACCAGGATGTTTCAGATGTTTTGTTATAAATCAACAAAGGGAAGGAGGAAGAAATAATCCAAAGCCAAAATGACTCAAAGAAAATCATGACCAAGAGTTTTGTAGAGGGATTTTTAAACAAAAATTTATAGGACAAATCCTTGACTGGAGATATTCACAGCAACTTCTAAGTTTATGTGATACTTCATAAAAATTATACACTAAATAAAATATACATTGAAAATAATTGAAATATTGCATTAACAAAACAATTCACACTTCTGTTCTTATTTTATATTTTGATTTCCTGCCATATAAAGTAAAATTGTACCAAGGCCACATTGCCATGCTAAATTTTGTAGCATGAGTCAATAAAAGATTAAGCCTTGACTATGTTGATCTTAGCATTGGTTGTGAACACTGAATTTCCCTCTGGCTTGTAGCCAGAGGAAGACAAGCCACTTGAGCAGAATTTCTGTATTTGACCTCAGGTTCTCTTACTTGAACATTTATATTTCCCTACTGCTCAAGTAATAATGACAGTATCAATCCTTCCTTTGAAATTCAGTTTTAGTCAGTGAAATACAAAAGGGAAATGTTTGATAAAATAATCAAATAATCATATAATAAACATAAAAAGATGCTAACCTTCTTTGCCACTTGCTAAAGTGTTGAAAGATACGTGTGGGTGTTGCATGTTTAAATATATGTATTACAGTAATTTAAAATAGTAAGCCAGTGGAAAAAAATACAATGTACAAAACAGGTTAAATTATTTTTAAATACTATATAGCCATTATAAATAACCTCAACATGGGCAAAAAGTGATCTAAGAGTGCTAAATATAAAAATTTAAGCAGCAAAATATGTAAATTACCTAATTTCCTATTTTGTCAATTAAAACTCCATAAAGTATAATTTACACGTGCATAGTATACATCTATCTACCCATATATACATCTGTTATCTGTATAGCTACATCTTTATCTGTATATTATGCGAGCAAAACACTGGAAGTTAAACAGTGAAGGAAATTTGCTTGGATGGAACAAGCAAAATGCACACAGTACAGATGGAGTAGAAATAAACAATCCTACTGCGACATCACGCTGGGGAGAAAAGCAGATGTGACAGATGCAGATCGAACCGATTGCCAAGTTACCAGGAAACTTCTCCCCAGGCCACACAGCTTTGGCGTTCAGCGGGCGATGCCACAACCACCTCTCTCTGAGGGTCTGCTCCTTCTTTCCAGTGGAGCCCCCAGACCCGTCTGCAGTCACCCGCAAAGGGTACCCCTTGGCTGACCCGTCTCACCTCTTCGCAGCTCCCAGGACTTCGCTAACCTCACTTCCGACCTCATCCCAGAGGCAGAGAGCAGTCCAAGTACTGCCCGCTTCCTTTGCATCCTTCTGATCCTTCCGCAGAAGCCCTCACTAAGGGTGCTCATCACTAAGGCTGCCCTCTGTCCTCCTCTCGGCGGCGCGGATGGACCCTCTGGGGAGCCTGTCCTCTGAGGCGCTGGTCAAGAAATGCGAATTTGTCAGAGCGCGGATTGATTCCTGTCGGTTCTGGCCAGTGCAGTTCTGACAGCATGCTCACTGCAGCGCAAGCACCGGCGTATGCATCTACCTATCTGTATCCGTGGATCCTCCTGCTTATTTATCATCACATTAGGGAAGTCAGGGAAATTTCTGGAAGCTGCACATCATATTTAAGCAGCTACCACTCTGACGTATGTGTGCAGAAGAGGAGTGAGGAGAACTTTTATTGACAGTTTATAAATCTGTCTCTGTCTCTGTCTCTGGACCCCTTTTTTTCCCTCCTAATTCTGCCCCAGATGACAGTTTGCCACATGCTTATTACAATGTTTACAATAACTGTGTATTACTGGTTTTACTTTTTAAGGGAAACATTTATGAATTTCTAAAAACCAATTTAATCCAGACAGTTTGCTCTGCTTTTACAAATGCGCACGCACACACACACGTACTTCACGAACACCTTGCATATTGCTTTTGAGAAAGTTGAACTTCTCAGTTTTAGATCAGGAAAAAGAGAAATATAGGTAGTCATTCCATTATTTTTTGCAAAATTCCAACCTATGCATTAATTTAATATCAGTGTGAACATATGTTTGCTCAAACTATTAAAACAAGTAAATACTGCAGCTTTATTGCTCAATACATATATTGTTTATAGTCTACAGCTTCATTTCACGACATTTATATTCATACCTCTTTCTTAAGATTTGTACCTCTCGCTATGTAACAATAGCCTCTTCACCTACACACCGACGGAATCAAAGTGAATGGTTATTTGACCAAGATTTAATAAAACCAGTCTGAAGGTCTGGCCATCCCACACTTCTCTGGCAACAAACATGTGCATCAGAAAGGTAACCAAGTAGGAGCGAGGTAATGGACCATCCTTAGTCTTAATTAGCTGCCAGTGCTCTACCTGCTTCTCTAAAAGGGAATGCAGATGGAAAAGTAATTAATGCATAAACTAATTAGCAATCTCATTTGCCAATTGTACATGATAAATAAAACAGATTGCAGGGAATATTCAGCAGGTTGAAGCAAAGTAAGAGCAGTAGGGTGAGATGAAGAGATATCCATGATTAGTTTGGCAATGAAGTCTAAAAAAAATTATGCATTGCTTAGCATATAATTTTAGTAAGAAGATAGCAGAATCTCTCTCTCTCTCTCTCTCTCT
>NW_004955438.1:8202960-8215423 GCF_000276665.1 Chinchilla lanigera | reverse complement strand
AGTGGCACCTATACAACTTCAATGAGTATTTGACAATAAATTTGATTAAGAGCAAATAATTATTATTTTAATTTTAAAATAACTTACCCAATTTACCAATGAAGCTATAGCTACTGACTTAGCCTATAATGGTAGATATTCAACATTAATAGCGTAAAATATATTTTTTGCAATTTTCTGATTTAGCCTTCTCTTTGGAATCTTCGAGTCTGGATCCATTTCAGTCAGGAAAATGTTCATTATATGATTGTTGTTTTCAAGGCAGTGTGGAAATGCTGCGAATGAGATTTTCATATACTTCATAAGAAGTTGTGGGAAGTAGAAAATATCAAAATCAAGGTGTGGGTTAAATTCATGTGGCCCAAGCAGTTTTCCTGTCAGTGTTCATCACATGGATTTTAGCTGCCCATGTTTAAGTGAGAAGCATTTAAAAACACAAGGGGGAAGGCAAGGTAGTGGACAGCTCAGAAATTTTGCTTTTCTTGAGATGAGTACAAGGAAAGTAAGTATTCATTTCAGAAAGAAATTTAGATACTTTTGGTTAGGTTTTCACCTTATTGATCATTTTGAATACTCCTAGAATATCAAGCCATTTCCCTAGATAATACTGAAATTGGAGATAAGGAAGTTGTTTCCTGGCCAATAATTTTCTTCAGAAAATGGTATCACAGAAGAGTTTAAGGAGGATAGAAAAGAACTGTTCTTACTACTTGCTCTTGCTTCCTTCCTTCCTTCCTCCTTGCTTTCCTTTCTTCTCTTTCTTCCTCTTTTTCTTCCATCCTTCTTATTATTAGTAGTGAGTACCAGAAGCGGAATCTGTATCAGACTACTTTTAGCTCTGAGATAGTTTCAGCTCTATGTAGAACAAATTTCTGCAAATGTCATAAAGTAACACAGTGACATAATATCTTGGAAAATCTGTGGAATGTAGCAACAAAGTGAAGTGACTATTTTAAACAATGATTAGAGGGGTGCCACTGGTATTTTGTAGGAAAAATATTCATCACATTGGATTGTTTGCTGCTGTTTGCAATAGCGTTGATCTGTGTCCTTAAATGCCAATGACGCCTTTAGTTCTTATAACAACATAAGCAGACCCAAGACATTTTCAGCAGCATTTAGTGAAGTGACAATATGATTTACTGAGCATGACTGATACCTTAAAACTAAAGGTTTGATTTGTGTTCAGGTTTTTAAACTACATGTTCATTTAAAAAAATGCTTTCCCTTCAATATAAGAAAAAGGCTTAGTTTTTTATGGAATCTTTATGAAATTAATTGTGAGAACACTGAAAGCCTTGTTTTAATTTCTGGGAGCTATAAAATCAATCATCTTATTCTGATTCACCTAAACTCTGAATATAATCTGATATTATTTGATGTGCATTCCAATAAGCAAAGCAGACCATTACTGATGAAAGAAAGAGAGTTTTCTTTTCTCTGAAAGTCTAATATGCAAGGAATCTATCCTGGTATCTAGGAGCCATGCCAACTGACGGTTCCACCTGTGTCTGGAGAACTTTGTGTTCAGATTATCTCCAAAATGATACAGTTCACAGCCAGGCTGGAGATCCATAACTCTCTCTTCACTTTGCCTGTACAGTAGATGCATCTTTGAAAGATAAGATTGGAAGGTGTAAAAGTTCTAACAAAAACAATTCTGAAGCTTGCATTTAATACTGTTTTTCTGCTGATAATATAGGCTAAGTGTAAAAAGAAATCTGGTTATTTTGGGTGTGTGTAGTAAAATCCTCCATAATCCCAACACTAAATGCAATCCCTTTTGACATTTGGTCTATATTCCTTGGGAGAGTCTTATGTGGATATGTGCCTACTTAAAAGGGTTCATGCTCCATAATACAGGCTGCCTACCTTGCTACATCTATGTATAGTCCATTTTATCCATTTTGTGGTTATACAGTGTATAAAATTGTCCTCTTTTTACAGCTATTTCATTTGCCTTAAATTCGTCATTGCACATAAAAATTGCAAGTAGAATCTCTCACTTCCTTCACTAATTGATCGATAAAAGACATGTTGATTAAGGGAATAAAAATAAGGGCACTGAAAGTAGTCTTGTGAATCATCTGATTTGCATAAAAAGAAATGCTTACATATAATAAATTAAAGTTCTAGATTTTAGCAGTTTATTTTGATTGATATATAAATTTACACCTATAAGATGTTTTATATTTTCAGTGACTTTATGTGGATGTTTTGCTTCGCTTTTCAAAACTACTTTGTGTGGTTTGTAGACTAAACATTATGTATACTTCATTTACAAATAAGGAAATTGAGATCATAAAAGAAAGTTGATGTGGCAGATTTGGAATCATGTTCTTTCTCTGAATATCTAACCTTTTACCAGAATAATCACTGGAAAATGCTCATTTTATAAAACAAATCTGCCTTTTTGAGATTGAGAAATGACTGCAACCAACCACAAACTGATGTTGCTGTTTTTGTACTTGTCATTGCTGTTGTAATTCTCCTTGATATTATTATTATTATTTATTCTTTTATTATTAATCTATGTGTGCTGTAGATTGAAACCATAGTGTTATGACTATTAATCACATTTTCTACCACTGAACTATATATTCAGCTTTTTAATATTTCTAAGTCTCACATCTAGATCAAGGTTAATTTGCTTCAAAATTATTGAGTAGTTATAAAAACCATAACAAACATCCATACACATACCATATTGAGAGTCTGTATTTCAAAAAGATCTAGCAGTTCAACTTGAATAATAATAATGCATCTAGTTGATATAGGTTGTACTCAGAAATTGACCAAAGAACATGTTAAAAAGCAAACTTTTATCTGCTTTATATTTTAGCCCTTACAATAAATGTCTACAACAACATTACTTTTGTATTTTCCAGATGAGGAAACTGGAGCTTACAAAAATTAAACTCTTCCAATTTCACCCAGGAAACAAATGTCAGTGTCTCTCTGGACATGTGGAATAAGCCACTATTCTATGACGATTTTCAGTAGCAAGGGGCAGCAAATTATTCATACATCTAAATCTATTATAGAGCCCTTCATCTGTATCTTGAAAAACATCAGAATGAGATTCTAGTATAGAATTTTATTATTTTCCTTGGAATAAAGAACCAACAGATTCAAAATAACTTGATGATAATGAGTAAAATGAATATTGGACTAATTTAGAAGAAAAACTACTCAGTGTTGACTTCGTTCTAAGCACATTAGATGTGCAAACACTGCTCTGATGAGATTTTTGTTTTCAGTGTGCACTGATTTTATTCACAGGATTTAAGAGATAACGTGTTTTCACTGACAATGCAGTCACTTTAATATGTGAGTGCCTCAGTTTATTACATTTGGAAATTAGGAAGTGAAATCTATGACTAAGGGCTGGTATAAATTTTCATTTTTGTTTTGCTTATGATACTTTAGGCAGTAATTATTATATATGAACTTGAAAATATTTAATATTTTATAATGAAAACATTCTTCCAAAATATAGTCTCTAGTTTTCATTTTATCATTTTAAATGCACTCCATTACTGTCCTCTATTTTTCCAGTTTTCCATACATTTTGTTGTTCAAAAGTTAATCCAGAAACAGCTAAGTTTAGCTTTACATGAAATGTCTTACTAACAGGGGGTTAGAAAAAAAAATCTTTTCCTCTATGTTTTCATGGTTGGATTCTAGGAATTTCTGGGGAATATCTCTTGAAATGCCAAGCCAGATGCAGTAAAATGTCTTCTATCCAGTGATAAAATCTTTTCTCCTAAAACCCCTAAAAATTTAATAGCAGAAATATATCATATTAACACCCAGACTACTGCATTAAAGTAACATTACTGTCCTTGACATATACCCTCTGTGATCCAGTAAATTCTGAGGAAGCACTTCTACTTCTGGTTTCAGCATCAGTGTGCTTTATTCAGAGCTTATAAAGGCAGACACTCAGCATGGGAAATAATTTATATTCACCAGTAGGCACTGAAGGTTGGGTCCAACAAGGTTATGTATTATATATTTCAACAATTGTCAGAAATATTTATTGAGAATCCATTGTGTGTAGGTCTGTGAACTTCATGCTCTGTGGGAGCACACAAAATAAAGTACATGACAGGGACCTTTACCCTCCACAAACTTGAAGAGTTTTTAGAAAGGATCTCTAAATCAAGTTGAAGATTATATTAGATGACTTCTGACATTTTTCTAGCTCTGACTTCCTAATCATTTTCTATAGTCTCCTTTTTTTACGTAGTTAAACTTAATTTTATCTTTCCACTGCCAAAAATGATTTCAGGTTTGCCATAAGGGCTCATTTAGTTTAGATGACTCAAAAATAAACAGGCAATTCGAAGAGGAATCTGAAACAAGATGGCTACCTTAACTGATCATTAAATGATGCACACTTTTATTTATTGTTGAGCTAGCAGCATGGTCTTAACATTCCACACTGTGACCAAAAGAAGAGAAAGAAACAAACAGTTTTCTGAGGCTTTTCCACCAAATATGGATTAATTGTTATGCTGGGAAAGAGTTCAGAAACACAAAATTCTGTTTAAGTGGGTGTTGATTTAAATTTTTTTTCATGCAGTGAAAAGAAATTCTCTGTAAGGTTCCTGATAGAGGAAAGAAAGGTAGAAACATGATCTGTATCTTATTGTGACTCTAGATTTCTCTTGGTTGTGGTACCAGAGTTGGAATAACATTCTGGTTGAGCAGCAGGGACTGGGGATTATCCTTTGAAATACCTAACTGGATTATCTTAGTCTGTGTTCTGTTGCTGTAACCAAATACCTGAGACTAAGTAATTTACAAGGAAAAGAGATTTACTTTTGTTCTTAGTTTTGAAGGCTAGAAAGTCTAAGAGCCTGGCTGTGGTATGTGTTTCGCTTCTAGTGAAGGTTGCTGGCCTCTTCAATTCCTGTAGGAAATAGAAGGGAAAGCTGACCTTTGTGAAAGAGAAAGGGGAGCTAACTCTCCCACCAGCTAACCCATTCCTGTGAGAGGGGTAATCATCCATTCATGCGAGCCCTAATCCTGTGATGCTAACAGCTGTCCTGAGGCTTCACATTCCTCTCTTACCTTTTTGAGGAATTAGATTTATAACCCACAAACTTTGGGGGACATACTCTGCTTATACAACAGACGTAGTAGCATGTCTTCTTTTTAGCACTAAGATCTTCCCTTAGGACTTTCACTGCCTAGAAAATATACTCTTTTACCTCAATTGTTTATTTTAAGTCCACACTGTGAACAAGATATTTAGATGCTGTTGATAAAATGTGCCTTTTCCATTCCAAGAAAATAGACCATCAGGACTATTTTTAGAGATCTGTTTTCACAAAGCAGGAACAGATTCCTGAGGTGAAAGTACTTGGGGGCCATTGCTTGCACCATCATAGCCATTCACTTCATTCTATGGTTAGATACAGGGAACTACTTCAGTTCCTTAGAGCAGGCATTCTTTTGGAATTAAATTCTGTGCACAATTTGTAGATTGATATTAATTTAAAGTGCTTTGAGAGACATGGTACAAAGTGTTTTCAAGAGGAAATTTTCAGACAAGAGGAAGAATGTAGGATTTTGCATTTTCATACATTTGCTACTTTTTAATAAGCTTCAAAAATGCTATGGGTTAGAAAACAATTTTAGTTTAGCTAAAGACAACTTGCGCACTGCTGTTAAGTCTTGAAGAAACTTCAGAAAATCCTGAGAAACAACTCTTTACTAAACTAGTTATTGGCAAGTATTTATTGGGTCAACTTGTGGTTTTCTTGTTGTTGATGCTCATTTAACACATGGAGAAAGGAAAGACTGAGAATTCTTCAAGCACAGCTTAGAATGCCAGGTAATAGGTAAGGAATTTTCTAATCTATTTTCTCATCTGAAGTTATTTTATCAACATGTCAATTATCCAGAGAAGCTTCACACTTTTTCTGCTTCAAATACAAATTTATAGGTTCAGGGAGAGTATGAAATTCCCCAAGTTCATGTCATGAATCATCCTTATGCAGAGTTTGACCCCAAATCCACAGGGATTTAAAATCCAGACATATTTTGCTATACAGTGGTTGATTTCATGATGAAAAAGGTTTTCCTGCTTTGGATCTCCCATGACATCTGCCTTTCAATACAATACTAGTTATATTTATTTGATTTCCTTATTATAAATTTTAAACCCTTTTGAGAATAGACTATATTATTTTCCTATTCCTTCCCTCTATAATTTCTGCTCCAGTGTTATGCATATGTAATATAATAAAAAATCCTCTCTCATAGAGGAATCTTCCTTCTTTACCAATTTAAGAGAATCCAGATGTAATTTTTCTAAGGGAGATTTGTTAACAGTTGAAAACAATTTTACACAGAAATTTTACAGGAGCAATTATAAATCAATATGTCAGCTAGTTTAAATTCAAGTAGTTAGAAGTAGTCAATTTAGTGCTAAAGGAAGGGTTTCATGAAATAAATAAATTCGTGACAGTTTTTGAATACATAAACGAAAATGAGTTGCTAAGGGACGTGGGAATTTAACCTAGTTCAACCCGAGGACTTCAATTCTCTTCATCTTGAGAATTATAGGAGAGCTGATTCATATTTTTTAAAATGGGGACTGGGGATTTAGCTCAGCAGCACAGAGCCTGCCTAGCAAACACGAGGTCGTGAGTTTGATTCCTGGTACTGGAAAAAACAAAACAAAACAAAACAAATCATATTTTTTAAAAGAGGAAAAGATATTGAATGTTTTCTTTGAAAATCAGAAGAAATGCATCATTGACAATGATAGTAACAAAGGTTACTATTTATTCAATACCTGTGTGCCAGACACTGTGGAATGTCTTTTGCAAATTCAATTTTTCATTTATTCATCAAAATAATTAAAGACACAAATAATTTTGTCCCCAATTTACAGATAAAAAGTAGCACTAGAGACTACTTTTTTTTTCCTATCTAAATCTATAATAGAAAGCAATAAAGCCAGAATTTCAAACAAGTTGTTTCTGACTTCAAAATTTAAAATTTTTCCATGGGAAGCAATGTCACTTTATAAAAAAGAGACCTCTACCTCTGTAGCACCCTGTCTGGATTTGAATTTCAAATCTACTCTTAAAGCAGATGGGAACTTGTTCAGGTCACTTCAACAATCCAGGCCTCTGCTTTCTCACTGAGAAAGTGGAAGATGCTGGGAAGATGTGAATGGCTTGATACATGCACAAAATTCCTTACATAAAGTAAGTAATCAATGCATACTATCAGGCTTGGTGATGGTAGTTATGATGAAAGGTTATGATGATGATGATAATAGCAAATTTATACACTAGATTTTATATTTCCACCCTTAGTGTCTTGTACTAAAATGTGTAGGCTATTTTCTTTGAGTAGAAGAAGGCTAACTATGGATACTTTCTGACTGAGCATTGAGAAGCTATAAAACAATTGTTATTTTTATTTGCATTTTATTGTCATTTTTCTACACATTATGCCTGTAACCCAGGAACCTGCTCATAACCTTATGCAATGTAGAAGTTTCATGAATGCTATTATCTTTTATATCGAAGAAAATATTTCCAGATCCTGTAAAATTTCAATAATCTCAAATCTTGTATGGAGTATTTATTTCACCTTTGCTTATTTATTTTTTAAATACTTTTATTATGTTCACTCGTGTAAGTTACTAAGGACATAAATGTCTTCAAAAATGGAAAGTGATTCATTGAAATTTATGGAGAAAGTTGTTCTTCAGAATTTTAGCAGGAGCATATTGAGAGTCATATTGGGGAGATGGCATACAGAGGAGAGAGAACTTGCTTATTAAATCCTTTCAGATAGCTTGTCATGCATACAGAAGAAGTTTGTTTCTATTTCTTTTTCAACATTGTTAATATCTTTTCTTATTCTTATATAAATTCATTAAGAGCATCATCTTCATGATTCCTTCCAGGAAAAGACCTGGAATTTTATTTTGATAATTAAAGCAATAAAAAAGTTTAAAATTAGAGAATTTTTGCCAAGTAAACTTACTGGAGACTAAACACTCCTTTAAGTGCTGGAGGGGTTTGGAAAGTACCCTGTAGAGTCCTTCCCTGTGGGAGAACTCTTACAAAATAGATAACAAATGAGCATGTGCTGGGAATGAGGAGAAATTTTCAGTACCTGTGTTGTTCTCGCTATCATTTTCTGTTTCCCTGAAGAATTTTAAAGGCAAAACCTGTCTAAATGCTGCATAAATTGATTAAACAATAATTTAAGTGAACAAACTGATTTTTCTTCTTATTCTCTCCTTCCCTCTATTATCATTCTGTTTTTTTCTCCCTCTTTTATCTTTTTCCTTCTCCTTTCTTTCTTTCTCCTCCTTCTCTTTCTTCTCCTCATGCTTCTCCTCCTCTGCTTCCTCCTCTTCTTTTCCTCTTCCACTTCCTCTCCCCCTTCCCTTTTCCTCATTCTCACCCTCCTTCTCTCTTAACTCCCTCTTCTGCTTCCTTTGGAAAAACAATACCAATGACCCAATACTTTATGCATGATACTATGGTAGGTTTTGGATGAATAGGGACGAATGTCATAGAATGAGTGTTGTGTAGCCCAGATATCAATAGCAATATTATTTGCACAAGGACAGAGGCAAGAAGTAGCAAGAATCAGCACTCATGTTGTAAGGTTATTTTTAAGTGTCAACTTGATTGGACTGGAATTTGAATACCTAGAGAACTGATAAAACATTAATGCAGGGTGTGTTAATAACAAGGTTTCCAGAGCAGATGGGTGTGTGAGTCTGTGTTCTGAGTGGGGAAAACTAGCCCTTGGGGGTGGGCAACAACCAATTGACTGGAGGTTTAGGTAGAATAAAGGCAGCAGAGGAAAGAACTTAATCTTTCTCTCAGAGCTGGGAAACACTCTTCTTTTCCAGCGTGGACACTAAGATCCTTAGCTCCTTGGCTCTGGGACTCTAAGGCTTACACTAGTGAATCCACAGTTCCGTTCCTGGGCCTTCTGTTTCAGACAGATACTGATGCCATTGGCTTTCTTGGTTCCGAGTTTTGGAGCTTGGATTGAGCTATATTGCTAGCATCTCAGAGTCTTCAGGTTGCAGATGGCCTGGTATCAGACTTTTCTGGATCCATGATTATATGTGCTAATTCTCTGAACAAAACCCCTTTCATTCATGGATGTTAGACAGATGATAGATAGATAGATAGATAGATAGATAGATAGATAGATGATAGATAGATAATCTCCTGCTGATCCTGTCTCTGGAAAAACTTAATAGATTGCGTTACAGGATTGTAAGACAATTTACCACATTTGCAGTAATCTAAATGTTAAGCAAAATTTAAGCATTTGCAGTAATCTAAATGTTAAGCAAAATTTTTATGGTTTTACATTTTATTTTATGTTTTTATCTTTCCTTCTAATGCATGGAATGATCCAAATAGCATGCAAAATGATTAAAGTCTATTCTGTTTTGAACTCAGTTCACAATGTATTTAACTTTTCTGTGATTTCTAACACTATTGATTATCACCAACTCCTTTAAATACTTTTTGCCTTTGATTTCTAGGACATTGCCCTTTCCTCTAACCATCCTATCCTGCTGTGTTAGTCAAGACTCTATAAGAAACAGAATCAATGGATTGATTATGTGAATTAGCTCATGCATTTATAGTTGCTGTAATCAATCACTGGTTTTTACGGCCGGTCATCTGTATTTTGGAATACCAGGAAAGCAGTATTAAAATGCAGTTCAAATTACAAAGCCTGAGCAAACAGGATGATTTATGATGTCAGCCCAGATTTGAGTGCAGAAACTAAAGTTTTGAGAAATACAGTTTCTCATATCTGAAGGAAAACGATAGACATCACCAATCAAATCGAGAGAACAAATTAGCCCTTCCTCTACATTTTTGTTTTATTTAAATGCTTAGCAGATGAGATTGGGTCCACTACATTGGTGAGGGCAGTCTGTACTCAGATTACTGAATTAGATTCTAATCTCTTCCAGGGTCACATCACAGATACATAGAGAAACAACATTTTATCAGCTCTGTACACACTTTAATCCAGTCAGTTTGACACATGCTTAACCACCATTCATACTTTTTTCTGATCTTTTGATACACCCTCCTCATCTTTCTTGCATCTGACATTTTTTAAATGCTGGAGTTCATTTTCTGGGCCTCTTATTTATCCATACTCTGTAACCCCCAAACCATCTTCAAATTTGAAGATGCTATAACTGGTTTATCTAGTCCAGATCTCTTTTCTGAAATCTCTTGCTTTTGTTTTGTCTTTTTACTGGATACTTAATTATACTTAACATGTTACAGAGAAATTATTTTTGTTAGGTTCAGTCTGCTCCGACTTAAATATAAATTTTATGGAACAAGTGTTTACTCCAATTGCTCAGTGCTTATCCTAGGGTTAGGGTGGTTGCTGTTCAAAGCAGGCATTCAGTACCAGTACTGTTGTTTTAGAGAGCATGCGCAGAATAAGGATTCCTTACGTCACACAAATACCATTCCATCCTAGTGGTATAAGTCCAAGACTTGGATCATTATAATTTAAGAATCAGTGGAATAACTCATATTCCCGGGTGCTACTGCACCCATGATAAACTTGAAAGTAAAGGACTTCCTTCCTTAGATTTTAAAAACACGACTTTATTGTTTAATTCAAAGTTGCATTGGGGGAGGTTTCCCTGTGTTTTCAACAGCATCTGCTAGAACTGAGAAGCTGGTCTTCCATTTCCCTTTCGCTCACTCATTTATTTCCAATTTAGGAGTTACCATATGTTTAACTCACAAAAACGTTCTAGAATGTTAACTAAGACAGCAGATGTGCGTACACCTCAGAATGGCAAAGCTTTGTATTTTTATCTTTTATGTTGCTCTTCCACTGTCATTGTATAGAATATATACAGTGGAAATTTATGATCAGACTTAGGGAGGAGTACATACATGAATCTGAGCAGCTCCTATTCCAGTTGGTCTATATTTTTCACACCTCTCTTCTTCTTTAAGGAATGCTGTGAGCCAGGAAGTAAACTATTTGTGTGCACAGTGAACAGAGCAGCCTTGCCTCTAACACTTATCGGTTTAGCCAGTGGGATTCCAGATTGATTCTCAACTGGCAGTTAAAGAAGACAGAACATCTCCACAGCACCAGCTATGAGAGCCTCGCTTGTCTTCCTGCATGTTCTTTTTCTTTTTTTCTTCTACTTTATGTGTTGTTTTCTTGAGTCATTTATCTGAACTCCAGAAAGAACTAGAAAGTATTTGTTCTACTCAACAGTGAAAAAACAAGAAGGTTGGGAAAGTGGTGCAAATAATCATACACAGACAGAATGCTTGGGTTTACACTGGCAGGCACCAGAAAAACAGTCCCCATCTATTAGTAAAAGAGAAAGCAAAACCAACAAACACACCAACAAAATCGTGAGCAAGTATATACTGTAATCCTCCAGTGTTCCTCTCTTGTTTTTAATGGTAAGCTTATTACCCCTCGTAGCATCTTCTATACTTTTTATTTAGAAGAAAATTATTTTTAATATTGTTTATTAAAAAGATCATAAATGTACTCCACTGTTGCTAAGTTTTAAGAGCATATTTCATACTAACTATTGTAGAGTTATTTGTGTAAATTATGATTAAAAAGGCAAATTCTTAAACAATCCCCATTGGAAAACTGGAAATTAATTGCCATAATATAACTAGTTAAATGGAAATGAAGTAAGTAAGGATAGAGAAATAATTGCTGCTTCTGGGTTATTTCATGCCTGAAACCTACCCTGAGATTAAAATTTTCATTTCAAAATGCCTTATAGGAGTTTATTAGATAGTGAAATGCATTTTTTAAATAGTCAAAAACTTTATAAACAATAACCTTTTATCAAATTGTCTTGTCTACATATTTCAGTGGATTGTTAGGTTCTGGTGCACGAAGTCCAATTATTCTTCAAGATCTGTTTCTTATAACTAATTTAAACTTTTTTAGGCAACAAGATTTTGAGACAAGTGCATTGCTCTTAGAAAGCAGACACTAGAAAGGTCTTTGGCTCCTTGCAGGACTGTTTTGGAGCTATCTACTCAATATTTGATCAACATCTGTTTGTTATTTGATGATCAGATTTCTGTTCCCATGTGACAAAACCAATACTGACTGGAAGTGACAATGAGAAACATCTCTGTTAGTTGTATCATTAGATCAAGCGAACAAAACATGTCAAGGGTAAAATAGTTTATATCCATCCTCTCTCATTCCTTCCTGGAGTCCTTGCTCCTTTAGTATTGGCCAGACTGGAGATTCTTCTTCCTCCCCGTGTATCACATTTACTTAGTTCCTCATTGTTTCCTGCCTGCTAGTTTCATGTCAGGTATTTTTTTTTTTTTTTTTTTTTTTTTTTTTTTTTTTTTTGGTTTTTCTCTGGTACCGGGAACCGAACTCATGACCTTGCGCTTGCCAGGCAGGCGCT
>NW_004955438.1:8145319-8202860 GCF_000276665.1 Chinchilla lanigera | reverse complement strand
GTTTCGAGTGATACCATAGTTGCTGCATAACTTATCAACAACATCTACTCCACCTTAGGTTTTGTTGTAAAATGTTACCGTTTCAGTCTTTAGTTTTTTTTTGGTTTTTCTCTGGTACCGGGAACCGAACTCATGACCTTGCGCTTGCCAGGCAGGCGCTTTGCCGCTGAGCTAAATCCCCAGCCCCTCATGTCAGGTATTGATATCAACACTGCCTTTGACTTTCTGAACTCCTAAGACACGTGTCCATATTCTACCTATAACAGGTTTAAGGAAACAGCAGAATTTGAATACATGGGTTCCTCTATATTAAGGCATTATCTCCTAGATGCCTTTCTTTCAATAATACTATACAAGGAAAAAAATGAAATGGCAACACTGAAAGATACACATTGATTTAAGATGTATTCTTATATCAGAAAATTTAAAGCTAAAAGTCATATGCTTTTAAAGGTAAGTAAATGTGCAACTGTTGATTATTCATGCAATTCGGAGAAAGATGATGAAATAGTTTTACTTTTGCCACCCAGCTCAGTTTCTTCTTTCCTTCATTCCTTTACTCTGTGAATCTTTCCCTCCTTCATTTAATTGAAGTCCTGTAAATGGGGGCAGTAGGGTGTTGGGGCAGGAAGCCTAACCATATTTAAAAACCAAAGCTTGGAATAGCTCACTTTCAACAATTTTTGTATTTCAGGGAAAAATTAAAGCTAGCCAGATTCGTCACTCTCTATTAAGCATTATTTGCATACACTAAGAAATCACTTAAAATAAAATGAAAAAGGAGATAAAATGAAATTTTTGAAATTTAGGTGGAGATTAGCTACCTTGGATTTTATAAAATGTAGCATATTTTAAGAAGAAACACTTCTATAATCTTTGCAATTTATGATCTACTGCTACACTGAAAATAACTGTCCATGAGAATTCATAAGAAGCTACTTATGTAGCACCCACTGGGTGAGCTCATAAACAAGTGCCTTCAAGTAAGCATCAACAAAAGGACATAGAAAATATGTTTATTATCAAAGTCAAATTCTTAAGCCTAGAATATTGAAACAGTTATAAAGAAAAGTAGTCCTAAGAAATATAAGCAGTATGTGGTTCTAAATGTGAATTCTGAAGTTCCTTGAAATAAACATTGAAGCTTCTTGGAAAATGAGCCAACCTGTGCAGATTATACTTGCTACACTCCATTATCACATTTATAAAATATTCTATTACCACATGATAAATAATTACCTGACTATTTCAGATGTGCAAAGTGTGATTATAAATATGATTATAGCTGTGATTATAAATGCAGATATAAAGATAATGCTATTAAAACTGGCCTGAACCTTTGTTTGTTTCACTATATCACAATATACTCGTTTCCCACACTGTAAGGGTAAAAAATTCACCAGAGATACCTTAACTGTGAATTAAATATTAATTTTTTAAACTTTGACAGTGAATCAGTATAGATTATATTTACCACAATAAATCTGTCTGACTATAGCTAACAACAATTTTTTTTTAACATTTTACCAGTTTTATTTGTTATCTCTTTAAACATTTTTGTTTTTATGAGTACATATTTGGAGTAAGCTAGCAACAATCATGCATGAAGTTTTTAAAAGCTAGATTTGCCTTGTTTGGGTCAAAATTTAAACTGGATATCTGTAAGGATTCAAAATCAGTGAAGGTTGCTGTCTCTTAGGCATGCATATTTAAACAAATGCACTGTTAATAGCTTTCTGAGACCCGGGAGAGGGACCTCCAGGAACAATTTTATTTCTTCTTATCTCCTTGCTCTCCAAAAAACCCATCACTTGTGCTGTCTCAGAGAAAGCAAAGAGAATCAGTTCCCTTGTCCAATTCCCGTTATCCTGGGTTATATGGAATTAAAGCATTGGTTACTATTCACAGCAGTGGATTTGTGTTAACGAGAACTTTCTTATCATATTTGCTGTATTTCATCTTCTTAAGTTTAGACATATTAGGAGGCAAATAAACTAAATATTTGTTTTAATTGCCTAATGTTAGCCATTTGGTTTTGTAGTTGTCATTCAGTGTCTTCTACAGTGCAGATCTAGATCTACTGTAATTAAGCAGAAGTTTCAATGTTTTCTTAGAAAGAGGCAACAAGCACCACTGGAGGAGCTTCGGGGTTATTGTACCTACACAGCAATCTCAGTCTGGCACATGGCAGCCTTTGGGAGAGGAAGCAAACACCCCAAAGAAGAAAGAAGGTGGCAAGGGAGAGATCTGAGCATCCCATGAAAGGAAAAACAGTCAAAGGGATAAAACCTGTATGCATGAACGTTGAACTTGAGTGTGAGCTACATAAGCAGATATGCATAGGTTTACACTGTCTCGGCCCCCTCAGATGTGAATCTCATCTGAGAAATTGCTTTTGGAGTTCAAGGACCATAGGGCACAGAGTAAATGGTGTAATTTTCCATTTTCCTATATAGACAAAATGACAGCTTGATATTCTGCTCATCGATCAGATAAAGTGTGTACTTGAGGTGAAACCATAAAGTACTTAAACTTTTTTTTTTTTGGTTAGTTGATAACTAGAATAGAAGCATTCAAATGAGAGCTTCTTTGTGAAGTAGTTCGTGCACAAAACTCTAACTCAGTTTAATGACTAAGGTATCTTTGCAGTTCTTACCTATAGTATGGACACTGTGTACCGCAGAACATCCCTAATACTGACATTTTACTAGAATTTTAAAAATGGAAATAAAGTATGTCCCCTGGAGTCACTTTATTGTCACATATTGAAAATACTTAGATAATCATACATACAAAACATGCATTTAAGTAAACTTTTGAGGTTTAATGCAAAAAGATCAGTGTTTAGATCAGGAGAAATATTTTAGGAACAGCAAGACCAAAGTTAAAAAATCTGTCATGGATAAGTTGCCCCTGACTCATACTGACACGGTTGGTGGAGTAAGAAGTTGAAGAAGCATATTGCTATCACATCATAAAAAATTTTATGTAATACTTTCTCACCTATAAAACAAAGGTATCACTGTTCTGTACATATTTTGCTAGGATATCCTGAAAATTTAAATGAGGAACTGCCTAAGTACTTTGTAAAGTGAGTTGTACAAATATTAGTGATAATTCACCAAAGATATAAAAGACGTATGGAATAGATTATAGAACAAACGATCTACAGAGAGTTCACACAATGTGAGTTAAAGGCTTCACACATGGGGGAAGTTTGGATTGGAAGCTGAGAGAGTAAAGCCACAGAACAGTAGAAAAACCAAGGGGACAGGATAGTTGTATGTGAGAAGCCACCTAGGATCAATCACCCAACTTGTTTATATCATTCAGTGTCCATCAGCAGCTTGTGCAGCATGGTGTAGATCTGTTCTAGTAATTTCCTTCTCAGACACACATAAACTTTGAAATGCTAATTTCTTCTCATGTTTATACGGTAGAATGTAATTTCCTGTAACCTTTTAACCGTTTGACTCTCAGTAGGGAAGTGTAAACCCCATGTACTCACTAACGTGTCAACTTTGTTCATAAAAGGGCAAAGAAAGTGCTGTTTCATTTCTCCTTCATTAATAGATCAAATTTGGTGTTTGTTGTCCTCATTTATATTACATATATGCACATATATATATTTATTTAAACATATTTAAAATAAATATAACTTGCTTTCTCTTTTAAAATGTATATTTGATTTGACTTTTTATCATCTATTAAGCTATAAACAAACTGAACTCTCTCTATCTCTCCATGCAAGATAGAGAAAATGATAACTATTTTCTTTTTTTCCCCAGTACCAGGAATAGAACTCATGACCCTACGCTTGCTAGGCAAGTGCTGTGCCGCTGAGCTAAATCCCCAGCCCTTATTATTTTTAAGAGTACTCTGAGGACTGATTGAGAATTCTGTTGAAATATTTAGAATTGTGTATGGATTATTCCGATCACATAGAAAATGCTACCTGCTTTTATGTATGATAGCAATTCTAATAACACTTGGTCTAGATTTCCTGTGGGTTATAATATTCTACACAATCTTTTTCACACTGAATTCTGTCATATGTGAATTTTTTAGTGTGATCCTTATGCTCTTCAGTTCCAGCACTTTTATTTGTTTCTTTTTTATGGTTTGTATCTTATTGTCAAACTTCTAAATTGGTTGACAAATTATTTTCTTGTTTTCATTTGCTTGTCTATCAGGGCTCTCTTTCAATTAATTAAATTTCTTTAAGTCAACTGTTTTGAAAACTTTTCTAGGAAGTTTCTAGACCTCCATTTCTTTATGGCAGAAGGCTGTGATCACTGTACCTTTCTGCTGGTTTCTGCACATTTGAAGAAAGTGTCACCTTTCGTTCTCCTCAAGGACTGCTGGCCAGGAAGGATCTTTAAATCTCGGACTAGCCAGAGATTCTAAGCAGGCTGATTAGCAGTACTTATGGAGAGGCCTGCTGCTAAGCTCCCCAGGTGGATCTTGGGTACACATGCACTGGCTTGCAACTGTGGTCTGCTAGGAAAGAACTGAATCGAGGTGTACAGAGGATGTCCTAACCTGGGTGCACAAAAACTGCTCTAAATTCAGGGTCCTTGGGGATCAAGGGTGCAGTCTTGAAACCACAGTTTGTGCAGGATGGCATTGTGCCAGTGTCTAGCCATGGGCCTAGAGCCTGCCACCGCTGTGAATTTACTCACTTCATTCTCTTTTCCTCATGGGAGGACACCCAAGCGAGGGAATTTTTCTTGAGCACATACTGCATAGGTGTGAGGGAGGAGTGACTTAGGAAGAATGAATCTGTCTTTCTTACGCTAGTAATGCATATTTTAGAAAAATTTCTCTGTTTTAGCGCTGTGTTCTAACCTATGACTGTGATTCTGCAGTCCTAAAAAGGCCTCTGATGTGTGGCTTGTTGCTGAGTCAGCGTGTCTGCAAGGGGGTGGTGTCTCAAAGAGCAATATTGTGCCCCTTGCTGACGTCACTCCTTTGTGAACCTTTCCGGGAAGCTGTGAATGACGACATGAGTGGAGGAATGGAGACATATTAATGTCATATGAATGCCTATGAGAAAATGTGTAAAGTTTCCTGCTCCGATTCAGGTTGTCTGCGTAATATTTTCCGAGGCCTATTTCTCCAATTCATTCTCTAACTCTGTGAGCTACTTATCTGTTCTTGCAAAAAACATTTTTTTAAAACTTTTTTTCTGAAGCTACTTTGAATTAGTGAATTAGTGTATTCATTAATTATTGTTGCATAAAAGACACAACTTGAGTGTTTCAGGAGAAAATAATGATCCGTATTTCCTTCTGTTGGGAGTGTACAGGTTAGCCAAGGGTGAGATAATTTGGCCTGGCCTTGGCTGAGGGTGGCCCATGTTCCCTCAGGTTTCTCAGCCTCTCTGTGAAGAGCAGGCCATTGTGGGGACATTCTTCCCATGGAAAGATAAGTACAAGAGAAACGTAGAAGAGGGGAATGGTCTCTAAACCTAAGGCTATGAAGTAGCATGGAGCTACTTCCTAAATCTATTGTCCAAAACAGGTCTCATGGGCAAATGAACAGGTAAGATATTGAGTTGTACATTCAGTAAGAGGGTGCTGCACTGTTACACAGCAAAGGGCACTGACACATGGTAGAATAAAAACTGGAGACATTAACAAATTCAAATGAATTGAAATCCTATTACCACAACTAAAAAAGCTTTATAATTAATATAGACTCAGGCTCTTTTTCATTAAAACTTTGGCCTGTTTTATAGTTATGTCTATCCAATGTCTAACCTGGTTTCTAAATCAAGATGTCTGGCATGGGCAATAGTTTTCCTGCCTTTCTTCCCTAATAAAATGAGATGAGAACCTGGCTTTTCCTCCAAAATGTTTATGTTTCATAAAAGAAAAAAAATCTCTATTTTGGGTTACTCTAATTCTTCCCACAATTTAACACTTCAAACATTTGGAACTGGTTTCACTAAAAGGGAAAGAAAAAGTTTTAAAATGTTAGCTGGCAATGTTCTAACATATTGTAAAACAAACAACCGAACCCTATGGCCACCCATGCTGAGAGCTGTTGCTTGAATGTATGTGATTAGTCAAAATCCCTTTGCCAGGGGTGTAGATATCTTTGGAACATTGGGCAGGAGGCAGCAAAGATGCTGTACATAAATATCTGGGTGCTTGCTGTGTCGTTAGAAGACTTATTATGTTTAATTATTGTTAGTGGAGAACACTAAATATATTTGTATTTAAGAATGAAACAACTTTTGTTCAAATTTTAGCTTTGTCGTTTTCAAGCTGGTAACTTGAGATGACATGATTCTCCTGTTAAAATCCCTGAGGAATGTAATTTATCAGCGCTACTTCATAAAGTTGTAAAAAATTTTTTAAAATGTTCGTCAAACACGAGGTATATGGGAATCACTAAAAAACATGACTTAGTAGTTTCATGTAGTCTATTAGTTAACTTTTACTGACAACTAAAATGGTTTCTTATTCACATTTCCTTTTGCTCAAGGGCTAACTTTGGCTTTATTCCATATCTTTTTCATGCTGGCATTTGGGGAGAACGAGGTAAGATTTATTTTGCATGTTGACATTCTTGTGGTAAAAGAAAAATGAGAGATGGTGAATATGTAGCATAACCCTTAAACATGGGCTTGAATGTAAGAAGAGTTACTTCCATTCCCATTGCACTGTGCAAAGCTAGTGTTGTGTGTGAGCCTATCTTCAATTAAATAGGAAATACCAAAAAGCTCTTATAGGGACATATTCAGCAGAGAGGGATGAAATGTGAATATTTTATTAGGATGTAGCCTACTCCAGTGACTTTGACTATTTATGAGCTTTCCAACATGTGTATGTGAGAGGAAAACTTCACAAGAAAGAGAGAACTAGAAGCATGTGATTATACCATTGAACAGGAATTGGGGTCTCCTCTCAAAGAACCAATTTGGTTTCTTTTTATAGATTTATATGTTCAGGGTAATTAATTTATTTTTGTGGAGTAGAGTGGAGAATTAATTTATATATGTGAATGTAAGATATTAATTTAGTTAAAAATCAGATTATGGCAAGGGATTATCACTAAGTGAGCTTGTGGAATGTGAAAAGAGTCTATGTTCATTTGCTGAGCACCAAAAGTGCACTCAGTACTACTCTAGACTTCCATGATCCAGCACATAATAAAAGAGGTCAAGTCCCTACCCTTCTGTACATTATGTTCTAATGGAAAGTATAGGTAAAAAAAACTGTAATAACTAAGTGCATGTAGGAAGTAAGAGGCTTAGAGATTTGAAGAAAGAAATTACTGCAGTAAGAGGGAGTTTGGGAGTCAAAACTGTGGACAGAAAACTGTTGCTTTCCATTTAACTAAAATGACCAGGGAGGGCAAGATTTATACTAAAAGAAACTATTGATCAAGGACTATATGAAGATGAAGAAAAAGTAGGTTTCAGATCAACAGAAAAGGCAGAATAAAGATTGTGTGTATACTATGTTTGCCAAAATGTTTGATGTGAACTAAATAATGCAAGCAACAGGGGATATAGTAGGAAGTTAGTTCTGATAGATAAAATGAAATAAGAGCATAGATTAAACATGCCCTAAGGGCTCTGAAAGATATCTACATCTACCCAGAGAAAAATGGTAAGTCTATGGAGGGTTTTCAGACAACAGACACATGACTTCATCTGCTTTTGGGTAATGAGAGTAAACTAAATAGTCTATTGTCATCAGTGGTCAATCTGGATATTGTGATGATCTACGGTAGGACTGATGGGTTGGGTAGAAATACACATCATGTATGATGTTGTTGTGTGCTCCATACAGTGGATAGTGGTGCCTTGGACCTGGGTGCAAGCAGGGAAGGGATGAGAAACAGGAAATCTGGAACTATTTTGATGGTGGACCAGTAGCATTTGTTTATAGTTCAGACAATTTGGTTAAGACTGCTGAAATACCAGGTGAGGGGAAGATAAAGGACAGTGGGATTATGGTTGTCTAATGTTTGAGTTATTTATTGCACATGCAACTGAAAATGCAGAGTAGGCAGCAGGACTTCAAAAGAGTTCTTCCCTGGGATACATCCTTAGGAGTCATTAAAACTGCTGTTTACAGTGATAAAACTAGCTGTCCTGTCAAGGGAGTGACTGGCAGACATGAAGGATAGAGTTTGAGCCCTGTGTTCTACTTCCTTCTGTGTGCGTGTGTGTGTGTGTGTGTGTGTGTGTGTGTGTGTGTGGTTACCATAACAAAGCACTTCAAAATGAGTGACTTAAAACTACAGAAAATTGTAGAAACTAACTGTCTGAAATGAAGTTGATAACAAGTCCACACTATGAAAGCTGCAAGATGTTCTCCTCTCTTCCATGTCTCTGTGTCTTTTAAGTACATCAATCTTACTGAATTAAAAGTATCTGTACTCCAATATGACCTCATTTTACAAATTATCTCTACAATGACCCTGTTTTCAAATAGTGCTGAGAGTTAGGACTTTACCACATCCTTTCAGAGAACACAAAGCAACCTATAACAAGGCTTCTACATTTTTAAGGAAATAGGGAGCAAACTGTCTTAAAATCAAAAGCCATGGACATGGTCTTAAAATCAAAAGACATTCCTTAGCAACCTTCTCTTTTCATTATAATTTTGACCAATGTAGAACTTTCACTGTGCTGTACCCAGTACTTTAAGTACAGCAGGCACTCAATGTACATTTGTATCTAACGCTTTTGAAAGTTGTTTCATCTCCAATTAGACCTTTGAATAGGGGTGAGAGGACAAAAAGCCCAATCTTGGGATACTTGTAAAAAAAAAAAGAGGAAAAACCACACTTGCAGAGCTATTGCTCTGTGATTAGGAAACCACTGAACACTGAAAAGCCTTCACTTTGAGAAGATAAAGAAATGACATTCTAACAATGGATGAGCAGTTTAAGGATATTAAACATGGCCCAAGACTTCACCGGCAAGTTAAAGGAAGCACTTGTTCAAGTAGGTTCAGATAACTTTTCTACACGAGGTGACCATCCATATTTGTCCCAGCTTAGTCTAGAAAGCTGGCCTGGAAAAATAAGGTCTTTGGCTGGTGAGAATGTAGACTTACAGGGTTCCCAGCTTGTTGTGGATATTCCATACTAGACTTGGCATGATCTCCTCCTTAACAAAAGGCCAATATGTGGCTGTTCTAATATTTATGTGTCTGTAGTCCCCAGTGCCAGAATAAAAGAAGGAGGACATTACTACTTTTTTAAATGATAAAGGGAAAATTTCTCACAAGTTGGTGCTTTCACTTGAGGTCAATTTTAATAGCTTTTATGTTTACCCAGTACTTTTAGGCCTTTTTCCTCTTTTGCTTTGTTCATTGGAGTGCTTTGATAAGGGCTATGGTGTCATGATTCTTTTCTAGATATTTAGCCATGTGAACATGAACTGACTCCTTTCGTTTTGATCTGAGGTTTGTAGTCTTCTTTGTACTCTTTCTCCTGTGTGTGTGTGTGTGTGTGTGTGTGTGTGTATGTGTGTATCTATGTGTGTGTCTATGTGTGTGTACGTGTGTGCCTGAGTAGTTTAATGAGGTTATATCAACAAGGGAGGCACATGACCTTTCTGTTCTGCAACACTGGCACTTCTAATATGTAGAGCCTTTCATTTAGAAGCCTTAATAAGTTATTTCAATTACCTTGTCAGGCTTAAGTCAGCAGCAAATAGAAGAATTTTTTTTTTTTCCTTCTAAGGTGAGATTATATTTAAGTGATAATAATAGGTGCCAAAGTAATGTGAATGCACACGCCCAAAGAGGTGATGCCCTTCCTGGCTGACTGGGTTTTTACTGGGTGCTTGTCATAAGTTATCAGCTGTAATCTCCATGTGGAGAGCACAAAGGCACTCCAGGATTGATAAGAGGAGTTAGAAACCTTCTTTCCAGCAGGCCCTGGGTAATGAGGCTGCCCTACATATGCAGGATTGGCTTTTTCTTTGTTAGTCACTGCTGCGAGCCTGCTCAGGCTCACAAGCTTGGCAAAAGCATTGGCTCTTGTCTGTTTTCCTCGCTTTCTTCTCTCTATGACCTCCCTTGTTTCATTGTTTAAAGACTAGGACTTCTTCAGGGCAGCTTCCAAGATGCTGAGATTATTTTTCCTTAAATAGGACGTCTGTTTTATATAAAAATCTCTTTCCACAAGGCCTCACCCACATTTGCTTGTTTTCTTTAGTAAAGGCCAGATCTTAAAATAATTAGTCTAAGATGAGAAAAAAGGGAAGGGCAGGAATGTCAGGGATGCTTTGTTAGGGGAAAAATTTGAGGTTAATTTATCATATGTTTTAAAAGTACAAAGTGAAGTAAGTCAAGGAACCTATTAGACGCATGATTCCCCATAATCTTATCTGCTTGCTATCTATGTGTTTTAAAAATTCTTTTCTCCTTCCACGCATGTGCAGACTGAGATAAATATCTGGTTGTTTAGATGATTGAGGTACAACACCAGTTGTGAACACAGTTTTGCATGAATACATTTTCTTCTTTCCTAAGTGCTGGAAAGGAGCAGGTAAGATCAATGTGAAGTCAGCCATCCTTCAATGAAAATCAAAAAATATTTGTTATTTCATATCATCAATGTATATATATACATAGTTTTTTCTAAGCCCATATGTATCTTTGTGAAATCAAAATTTAGTTTTTTCATTGATTACTCTTCTTAGTAGATTCTGAAGTTTTTTTTCTAATAGGAGGTTTCATATGGTTGATCACAGAAAGCCTTCTTTTAAATGAGCTGAAATCAGTGCAGCATAGAAATTGTAAAACTGATCTTAAAAGAAGGATGAATATGTGTCAGAGGGTAAAGTTCATAAACGTAGGTCCTTCATCTTTTTTGGTACAGAATGTAAATGTCTTTCACTTTTACAAAGTTCAATGTCTCTGATTCTAACAAAGACAAGAGAATCAAATTTTCATGTGCTTTATTTACAAAAGAATATACTAAGATTAATACTTGGAGGTCATCATTAAAAATTATTCACTGTGATTAAAAAGCTTCAAAATTCTCTGCAGCAGATGAATTTACTTTTTGTATTCCAAAGGGGGGGTAGATTTGCAAAATTAATTAAAACCTCATGATGAAACTCCCCAAAGTTCAAGGTAACTTTGTGTGTGGATTGAGACTATCTGAATTCAGCAAACAAGATAAATCAGGCTGGGAGGGTTTGCTCTCTCTTTCCTCACTAATAAATAAACTCAACACATACAGCTAAGACATTTAGTACTGGCTTTACGGAATATTGCATTCATGATGAGTAAGCATTAAAATTGTTTGTATTGCAAACTTGTGTCAGATGATCTGGCATGTTTCAAGATCTCATTTGGAGCAAACAAGCACCTTATCCTAAAATTACATAACCTGTGAGGTTTTTTTTCTTTCTTTTTATTTTTCCCAAAGCCTACTGGTACTTTTTAATCTGATCAATACTTTTTCCCTGTGGCATTTGATCCTTGTGGTTTTGCCTTCAGAACCAGCTGCAAACCAAAAACTTTAGAGATGTTTCCAAGCCCTCAAAGTTTGGACAGATTGTCCTGGAAACAGGTATGAAGCCAAAAACATGCATGCAGATTTATTGACAGTACTGAGGAACCATGCCTGCAAAAGGAAGAGAGAACAGGATTGGACAGATGAAGGGCTGAGGTGATTTTTTAAAGTTGCATGGGATTGAGGCAAGGGTTTGGGTGTTTGTACCCTACAAGGAGATCTCAGCCAATGGAGGCAACCTGGCCTCAAGGGAAAGTTCTGTTAGACTGAGACAGACAATTATCAGCAAAAGAGGAAGACTCCCTTGATGAGGTCAGAAACTGGGGGATTAGTGCTCAGTCCTTGACCTCAGATATGCCCACCAGTCTTTTCCTTCCAAAAAGATAAACATTATTTGAGATATTTAATTTACATTAAAAGAAACCTTACCCTTTAATATTATGGTGAGAAGACATGAGGAAATAAAAGGAAGTCTTGAAGGGATATTAAATTCTGCTTTCACATTTTAGAAATAGTCCCCTCATGCCAAAGCAGGAATCTTGATTTGATCCAAGCAAGATTCGTTGTCAAGAAAAGGCTTATCATAAAAGTACAAAGAACCCTAAAACGAGGCAAACCAGAACTAGGTCAGTTATACTCTTGTAGTAATGCATTCATTTAATCTACATGGTTATAGAAAATGTGTACTGCATTTAAGGAAAAATAGAAATAGCAGACATCCCGAAAGGGTAAGAGGAGAAAAATGAAGTGGAAAATTTTATCTGGAGAGATTTCCAAAAACAAAAAAGATTCTAGTAGCAACAAAACTGATAGTAAGGATAACAATAATATAGTTATAGAAATAGTTGTGGGATAATAATTTAGCATGGAGCTGTGAGCTCATGATATTATACAATGTGGCAGATTTTATTTTTACCTGGCCTTTGTGGCTTTTCACCACCGGTCAAGAAGGGATAGTTCGAAGATTTTGAGATCATTCTGATATTAGATTTATCTATGGCACCGCTCGCCTTTCCTTCCACTTATCTCTGATATTTTTTCTTTTCTCCTCATTCCTTTCTGCTCACATTTGTTTATTTGCTTTTTTAACTTTTCTGTATTCAAACCCAGAAAGAAGATAAAGTAGACAACTCAGGGAGTATTAGGATGATTAATGAGATTGCTCACTATGTACAAATTGGAATTGTATCAGAGTCAAAGAGAAAGTACTTGTGTGCAGTCACAATGCATCCCCTAAACCTCTGAGATGGTTCGGATGCAAGGGACCCTATGTTACAGGCTGAGTCCCCAGGAAGGCACTGCTTGCAGTTTGCAGAATATTTCAGGGATCAGGTCTAGGGGGTGCACCTCAGATGACATTGTTTGTTTATAAGTTTAAATCGATCCATTACTCCCTACTCTGCCTTTTGTTCATGAGGAGGTTGGCAGCTTTGCTATACTGCATACTTCCCCCTGCAGGGCCTGGAACCTCCAAAGCTTCGAGTCCAATTGACTCTTTTTTCTTTACAAGTTGACCACTTTAGTTATTTATCTAAATATGAATAGAAAGCTGACTAAAAAACCTTAGCATCAGCTACTAATGATAGGAAATTTGAGCTAACTAGAAGGCAAAAGGTGAATTAATTTAATTCTGTTCATTTCTGATAGAGAAACAAAAACCCAGGTTGTTTGTAGGCATCAAGCCAGATTGAGGTGATGGATGATGAGGTGGTAGATTGAGAGGGTGCTGGTATAGAACGTGATCCACAGTACGAGTTTCTGTTCAGGTGCTTTCAGCAGTTACTCAGTGTGTGACCTGGGGAAGCTTTCAGAAAGTGAAGATCCCTGCCTGCCAGTAAAAGAGCACAATAATAGCTCGGTCAAAGCCACAGTGAAGGTGAGCTGAGTCAGTGCAACCAATGCACTGTGCAAAGCACACAGTGAGCGCACAGTAACTGTCTTTTAAACTCAACCCATGTCTACTTTCCAGCTCAGATAAGCTGAGTTTTTCTTCCAAAGAAGACAAAGCATATTCTGACCCTTTTTTAATCACTGTTATAAGTTTACATCAATCGAGCTTTAAAAATAACATTCTCCTCCATCACATAATTTCACATTGGTGTTTTCTGCTCTCATGTCTCCACATGTTCACATCTCACACACTGTTCAGAGATAAATTTTTCCCACTTCCAATGCTTACTGTGACTTTTCCCTGCTAGTAAATATCTTAGGGACTCCTTCCCTGCCTATGTGCTCTCTATGTAAGACTTCAGTGCTTTTTACAATCTGGCCCATTCTATTTTTCCTGTTTTCTAACTCATTTATCCTACCTTCTTTCATTAAAAAAAAAGATTGATAATATCCCACATGGCCAGGCACCAAAGATGCACTGATAAACAGAGTCTGCTCTTCTAGAATTTTTGAGCCATTAGATGATCTAATCCTTCCCAAGAGCATATCACAATGGCTTACCTGCCTGATTAAATTATGTGACTGCTTCTGCCTGGAATGCCTCCCTTTCACATACACACATGAGTGAATCTGGTAATCTCATCCAAATTTCTTCTTCAATTAGAGTCTCATGATTACCTTCCAGGGAGTGAACTGAGTTTTATTTTGTATATATAGCTTTTACAAATGAGTGCCTTATATTATAGTGAAGTATGTGCTTTTACTGTCTTTGCTAGACTCTAAAGGTATTGCGACTGGGTGTGTGTTTGAATGATTTTTGTATATTCTATAATGCCTGCCATATCGTTCTGCAAATAGAATGAAAAAATAAGGAAAAGAAAAGAAAAAGGGGGTCACTGAAAGAATATTTATATGAGTTGCTTCCAACAGTGGTATTGCTATTCAAAATCGCCTCATCAAAGAATTAACTTAGTGTTTTAAAGAAAGATTGGCCTGGGAGGTCCTGGTGGTTGAGGAATCAAAAGAGACTTTTGAGTGTTTTACATAATGGTATTTGATTAACAATGATTCTTTCCTTGACCAAATTCTAGGAGGCTTCTCAGCTTTTCTCTGGGACTTCTGTATTTGCTTTCATCTCTGCATTGTTCAGTTTCATAAAAAAAAGAGGCTGGCCTTGAACTCACTATGTAGCCCAGGCTGGCCTCCAATTCATGGCAGTCCTACCTCTGCCTCCTGAGTGCTGGGATTTAAGGCAAGCATCCACATGTCCCATGAGAAAAACTTTTTATGCTAACAAAAGTCATGAGATAAGCCTTCAAAAATGCAAAGAGAAAGACAATGTTTATCTTACTTCATTATAAACTCCACATTACAGAATGAAATTTAGTGAAAAACAAATGATCAAATGTAGGATTACCATCCCTGTTATTACATATCTAAATTTATGACTGAAAAGTGTTTTCTGTGTATCTTAATTATCTGGAAGGTACTTTCCTTTTTCATTTCATTAATTTTCATTTTTTTATACTTTAACAACCATCTAATTCTCTACCTGCTCTATCTTGTGTAATTCCTGTGAACCACGTGAGATACTTCTAGTAACAAAATGGAAAAAAAATCATGTGAATTGCTGGAGTACTGTTTTTCTTTTCTCTTCACTACTCAAGAATCTAGTAAGTACTTCTGCTCATCTTTAAAGCCAAAGACTTGTTGATACTTCTGAAGAGCTGCAAACACAAATGCTATCGGAGAGTTGTCAAAACATTTCAGTCTTAAACACATTGAGGAAATTGTAAAGGGAAGCCCTTCCAAACCTTAAATATCAAACCCTTGCTTGAGAGATTTTCTTATGATTTGGAAAAACCAACTTCACAGGGTTTATAATTAGATTGGCTGATTATATAAAAGGAGATGAGATTTTGTACTTTAACGAATGGCTGGTTTGGATTTTAAACTTTCCCAACGTGCAACTTCACTGAAGGGAATTAGCAAAAACAGAATGAGTTGGACTAAATTACAAGAGATTTCTGGGTCTGTGCAAGAAAAAGGTTGGGCTTTTTTTTTTTTTTTCAGCCATGTGGTAATGACATTAAAGGATGCAAAGGCAGAAGCTGGGCTGTAGGGAGACAAAGAAAACATTGGCTGCATCAGGAGAGGAAACCATGCAGTCTGCTGTGGACAGGAATGGGGCAAAGGGTCAAAAGGCTCCTCCAGGATTGTTTGACCTTTAGAGAGTCAATAAACTCTTTACAATAAAGGGTGTACATAAATATGAGCCTTGTGTTTATGTCACTATCGTGACTTCTAATTCTTGACCTTGTATAGCTCAAAAGATTATTGTGAAACATCAGAAAACCTAGTGAGGAAAGGGGCTCCAACTTTCCCAGACATGCAGCAGGGCGTATTTATTTCCAGAGCTCTTGACACAGTGAAACTCTGGTCTGGAAAAACTAAGGGACCTACATGGAGAAAGAGTCTGATGAAAGCAGAAGCATCTTTATTCCACACAAATCCCCCTCATCTGTATTGTTTTACCTTCAAAATTTAGAAAAGTGTGGATTAAAACCACCATGGTGGAAGCTGACTTTTTCCAAGAAACTAATGCAAAAATTGAAACAACAGAATCAGATGACATTATAAGAACATCTATTTTTTTCCCAATTTCACAGAAAAGCCTTATTCATTTTAGAGAAGAAGAAATTGAAGATCACTTAGTAAAACCACTAATAATTGGAGATAGTAGATTTAAATCACATTTATTTGACATCAGAGTCTACTATTCAGCTAGCATGCTGGAGAGCAGACCAGGAAAACTAGGCCTCACTAGAGAAAACCAATTGTCTGTTGAAGAATGCTTTGGCTGACATATGACTCAAAGAGTAGAAAAATAAGACTGTGTAGAAATTGGGAGAGGGAGGAATTGGTTATAGGGAAGACTGGATCCAGGGACTCTTATTGTATTATTAAGATATGGTCTGCATGTCTTTTTCATAGGACTTGTTTGTGTTTGTGCTTTTGTTACTATAGGCAGACTTTTTCCCTAGGGCAAGTAAGATGTCTTTCCATAGTCCTAGCATCATATCTACTATAGGTTTACCACCATAAAGATAAAAAAGGAATTCCTCCATCTCTTTAATATCTGTAAATCAGTATAGTCCATGATCCTCCAAATTCCAAGGACTTAATGCTTGTGGCTCAGGCAGAGACGTGGCAGAAAAAAACTAACAGACTCCTGGGCTATACATTTTTACCTGTTCTTTGAAATAGAGATTGGTCGTTTATATATATTTCCTTTGCCAAGTGGTACTTTGTTAATTTTGTCAGTAGAGAGCAGAGAAGAAACAGTAATGAGAAGATGCTATCCTTGCCTGTCCTCTTGTATGAACTTAGCAGGATCTTGCAGTGTGCAGCTGTTCCAACAAAAGATCTCATGGCACAGTGCAACTCTGCCAATGTCACTTCCTGCAACACAGAGGATTTCTTTAGGATCTGGGACCTGTGATGCCCAATGGCTGAGGCAGTTCTCCAACATGCTTCTTGGGAAATTTCTTTGACTTCCTGAAGCTTCAATTTTACCACTTATAAAATAGTGTAACTTCATAATCTTGTGAAAATTAAGTTAGACAAGCCAAGGGACCAGAACACATGAAATCCATATTTGTTCTTTGGACCTTTTAAGAGCGTCCTTAGTGGAAAAGAAAGAATTATACAATAATGAAAATCAAAGTCATATTAATTGAATTATCAGAATAAGTAATGTTTTGTTATTCCTCAAGCTAGTAAAGTGAACTGTATCAGGTACACGTATGCAGAAGTCTTTAGCTAAGTTCCTGATCCACAGAGGAAACCTCCATTGAACTGAGGAATCAGAGCTTAGAATTCAAAAGCTAGCGGACTTAGGAATGAGTGAAGAGTGGAGAAAGATGTCAGTTTTTTCTTCTGAGTGTTTTGTCTAAGATAATATTTGCTTATTTTCCCTTTATGTGAAACATGAGTTCCAATATTTGAAATGAAAAGTCAATCAATATTTTATCATGTGTTTTACCAGAGAATATCTTTATGTGGGAATATTTTAAATATTGTCAGTGTTTGTTGTTTAGTTCAAATTTAAAGTAAATTTATCATTTGACTTGTTGTTTCAGAAAGATGTAGCTCATTTATTTCCCATAGCTTCATTAAGACATTTTTTTTAACAAAACAGGGATATTGCTGCGTGAAGATAAAAATGACAGATTATACAGATGAACATTTAACAATTTTCAAAAGAAGTGACTTCTGTTTTCAAAAGGCTAAGTAAGTTTTCATCTTTAGCTTTCACCTGAAAAATTATGAGAAAATTTAATTACTCACTATGGACACAAAGGCGCTTTGCTAGATACATAGCTGTACAGTAATGTAACTTCATACCTCATAAATCATAATCTAAAACATACACTATTTTAATTGCCCAATTAAATAATTAAGTTTGACTTAAGGGGCAAGTCACACCTCACCCTGGAGGAGCTCCAGCATAGACGGGCTTAGTGTTTGCTTAATGAATACTTATCTTTACAGAATTAACCACTTTCCACAGTGTGCTGGTGGGTACTTTTATTCATTTGAAGCAATTCACACAATGATTTAAATTAGATTAATGAGGGTCTTATGATTTCCTCTCATTAATTCTTAGTTAAGAATAATTACAAATTCAAAAGAAGATTGGTTAAAAGGTTCTTCTGCTTCTGTTCATTAAAATGTAGCCTTTTAGACTAGTATGATAACTTTGACCTCACCGTCATCTGGCTTGTAACTTTCATTGTTTGTAAAACTGTAGGTATGCAGTATGTGTTTTGGCAAGTGAAATCTTATTCAGATCCCCTATACTCAAAGAAGACATTTATGTTTAACATAATGGTGTGGCCCAGCTATATATCTGTAAAGAATACCATTTTGAAAATCATCTCATGTCACTCAATTTCTATTTTTCATTGGGAACATCAAGGCTTGTACCATTACCAGAATGCTTTGCCATTACTTTTCTTAAATATTTCCTTTCATTCCAATCATCTTGTTTCCTGATGTTGTAATCAGGTGACCACCTGTCCGCTGAGCTCCTAAGAGCTAACAGAAGCCACCTGAGCATAGGTTCTTGCTGCTATCATTGTCTAGTATTAGCGTTCACAGAAAACATGGGTGTTATTACTTAAATTCTAAGATAAGCAAAGAACCACAACTTTCCTTGGTCCCTTTTTGCATCATCCATAAAGCGAGTTCCTGACTTCACCTTGGATGCACTTCAGTGGAAGTCACCACACCAACGCTGAGGTCACCACTTGAAGCAACCACTTCAAACAGTGGAGACCTTGATGCTTCTTGTCTGCTCCAATAGTAGGAGGAAGTTGTGCTGGAGGGAATGGTGAGAGCATGGGGAGGGGGACTTTTACAACTTTTATGTTCACTAATTTGTATTCATTTCAGAATATGTTTTGCAGTGACCTTGCAAGCACTTACAATGTATTATTTTGTAGAGAATATAGAGCCTGCACTCTTAGAGATAAATATGTATGCATATTCATTGCATAAAGGAAGAGGTTAAATCTATTTTGAATGATAATTTCCCTGATCAATAAACATATTTTGAATAACAACAACACCTCCATAGGAGGTGGGATGGAGAGGAGTAATAGCAGTAACACACACATGAAACTCTATGTACTCTATGTTCTAAAGGAAATTTTGAGAATACAAATTTACGAAATCCCCCAAAAGCCTCTTGAATTTGACAGTATTCCTGCTGTGCCCCAGAAGGAACTGCAATCAGATAAATTAATATGACCTAACCACATTCACACACCTTAACGAGAACTCATGAGGGTCTGAAACTGATTGGCACAGTTCATTTTAACAGAGTTGGGCCTCAAATACTTTGGGACCTCGTATGTGCAGATCAGCACATGAGAAGAAATACTGACATTAGAGAATTCCATTTCCTTCCTCCTGAACCATCTTTGGAGCCTGTAGTTCAGGTTATGTTAAATGCTCCTGAACCATTTTGTTTCACAGCATTCCCAGAAACTAGAGATTGGTCATGTGAGCAGAAATAAAAAGCTATTGATATACGTTCTACTCGGAGGAATGCAACATGAGCCTAGATGTTCCTGAAACTACAGTGATGGACAGAATCACTCTTCTGTGAAGAAATCAGCAACACAATGGGAATGTCCACAACAAGTCTACTGAGTTTGTAAGCCTCCTTCAACCCAGCAGACCCTCACTACCTCCTCTGCTCCAATGATAACCACTTTGCATTTCACCCTGAATAGGATGGAAGGCTGCTTCACCTAAGATAGCATGACTTTAGAAGCTGTTTTGCACAGTACAGTCTTGCAGAGATCCCCAAAATGAAAACTTTTTAATGATTACAGCCACAGAAAAGTTTTCTATTAATGGAAAACAACTGAGGTGAGGATATTTATTGTTTCAGTCACTGGAAAAGGATCTTTTCGGTGTTGTAACTGGTGATATACAGGTGAAAACCAGAGCAGGAAAGCAAGGATTTCAGTCTGTCTGTGAAATGTGTTAGCCAAAAGTCAGATGTGTCTACTGAATATTTTAAAAGGGGTCAATATAATGTGTTGAAAAGAGACTACTCTGAGCCCCAGAGCACCCTGGCGGAGCAGGTCCAGTGTGCCCCAGCGGGGCAGTGGTGGGACACTGTTTGCCTAGTTGGTGAGTGAGGTCACCTGATGCAGTGTTTTGCACACAGACATGTGGAACAGAAGTGGCCTGGCAGAGCTGCCATTTTAAGTCAAAGCATTCAGGGGAAACCCCAACAGCAGAACAATTCCAGGTTGCTTCATAGCCAAAGTTCTGGAGTGGAAGGAGGGAAGAGCTATCCAGTCACAGTGGACTGCCGGAAAACTGAGACAGACTAAGGGGAATTCTGCTGAGAGGAAGGAGCAGGACTCCTCTCTGGTGGCTACCTGGGCCCAGTGCTACAAGCAGGCAAACAGCCTTCAGCCTTGTTATGCAGCAGAACAACAACACTCCCCCTGTTTTAAGACCAGCCGGTAAAAGAAACTAGTGGTGTGAAACAGAGGAAGGTATGCAAGTTCTGGAAGGAGCCAACTGTACAGGAGTCTGGGAGCAACCTTGGGCTTTCCCTATTCCAGGGCACCACAACAATAGGGAAAGTCCTTTAGAGACAAACACAGTAAGGAGAGATGGATGTCCAAAATGTCACCTGAAGAGCAGGCCCAGCCCCCACATCCAGAGGCCAAGATCAGCTCCACACCCTGCACAAATCCAACTGCAAAATTGGTAGGAATACATAGCACATTTCTGGGATCTGACTTGGATGCTACCACAAAACTGTGAACACCAGAGGAATTTTACAGTTTTTGTATTTCTTTGTTTGTTTGAGTGAGTTTCCCTTTTCAGTATGGTTGGGGTATTCTTTTGTTTTTTTTACTTGCTTTTGTCTTGTTATTGTTTTGTTTTGCTTTTGATTTTTTTGATTACTTCAGTTTTATACCTTGATTTTCACTGTGTTCTATTCATCTTCTCTCTTCCCTCCAATCTTTTGATTTTATGATATTTTCATGTGAGTAAGCATAGTTTTTTCTCCTTCTAGTTCACCTCAATGTTTTTTGCTTTCTCTTTCATTCTTTTTCTGCTGTACTCTGCTTCAGTTCCCCAAAACTTAGATGACCATCCTTTGCCTTATGAACTTACTTCTACTATATTTCTCTTCATCCATCTCTATGTTTGGTCCACCAACCTTATTAAATACTCCACAAACAGGATAAAATTAATTTACTAAAGAAAACCTCATTGCATACAAGTTCCTTGTATATGTTACATTTTGTTATATAACTATAGAGCTTGCACCTATAGTCTAAGATACCAAATTAAAAATTACTACAGTTTGTCAGTTCCTAGGCTGTGCTTGATGCTACTGTTATTGCAAATAGTATTAGTTTATCCAATATGTCACATAATTTGTAATCAGATTTTATAGCTTTTATGACACCACTATGATTTTCTGGGATAATAATCATCATCACTCAGTACCAAAGAATGGGATACGGAGTCAAATAGATAGCAAATTTCATCTTTAACAAATTGAGAAAGGAGGTTTTTGCAAAAGACACACAGACCCAGAATCACTTACACTTAGAAAATATCTCTGAGGAATAATAATTTCCTCAGGAAGCCTTGATATTAGTGATAAAGCCATCAACCATCAGAAATTTACAAGCAATAATACAGTAAATGAAACAAAATAGAAAATAGAAGATGCAAAACACAGAAGTAAAATGCAACCCCAGACCTCCAACATACCCAGGATAAGTCCTGGGCATGATGAGACAGGAGAAATCAGAAACCACATACTGGAACATTCTGAAATGACAGAAGAAGTGAAAAAAACAAATAGAGGTGGCTATAGAAAAATTCTTTCAGATAAAAAATAAATGATAATCAAAGGGTAGATATGCCCAGCAAATCTAGAGTAGACACATATAAAGAAACATCTTAGGAAAATGATAGAAGCCATAAATCCCCAATATAGAAAATAAATGGAAGCCATAGAAGAGATCTAAATAGATAACTCCAAGATCAAAATTTCCATTGAAAGTATATGCAACAGACTGAATGAAGGCAAAGATAGACTATCAGATATAGAAGACAGGATTAGAGTTAGTGGCCACAAAATGAAGACATCTTAAAAATACCAAGGGACCATGAAAAATCAATTCAACAGCTGCAAGTTGAAGCAAGGAAGAACAACATAAGACTGATGAGTCAAAGAGAAAGCCAGAGATAGCACAAACACCATAAAAAAAACTCTTCACAGAAATAATTTCAGAAAACTTTCCAAACATGGATAATGAACTTAACATATAATAAGTGAGATATACAGAACTCCAAATAGCCACAACCAAAATAATTCTACACCAATGCATATAATAATCAAGATTCCAGAAATTCACCACAAGAACAGAATACTAAAAGCAGTTAGAGAAAAGAAACAAATCACCCATTAGACTCACAGCAGACTTCTTAACACAAACCCTTGAGCCAAAGAGAACTTGGAGTGAAGTATTTCTAGCCCTAAAAGAAAACAGCCTCTAAACCAGATTGATGTACCCTGCAAAACTATCTTTCAAAATCAAAGAAGAAATAAGTTTCTCCCATGAAAACAAATGACTGAAGAAATTGATGACCTCTCCAAAATCCTGTGAAGGGTATTTTAGAAAGAGATTAAGTGGAACCACAATTCTAAGTACTCCAATAAAAAAGCAAACAGATAGGGCAAGCAATTAAACAGAGGGGAAAGACAGGGTATGAACAACAGAAAATTAATGTGGCAGGATAAGCCAATATATATCAGTAATAACCATCAATGTAAATGGTCTCAATTCACCAATCAAAAGAAACAGACTGACAGAATGGATCAAGAAATAATCCACAACAATACGCTGCCTTGAAGAAATACATTTAACCCAAAAATTTCATACACTGAAAGTCAAAGGATGGAAAACAATACTTCATGTAACTAGAACCCTAGAAAAAGCAGGATAGCTATGCTATTTGCCAACAACTTAACGCCAAGATGGATCAAAAGAGACAAAAAAGATCCATACATATTTGTTAAGAGAAAACCACAAGAAGAGCTAAGAATCATAAATAGATATGCACAAAATAGTGGTGCACCCAACTATATAAATCAAAGTTGAACAGACATGAAGCTCTCAGGAGGCTGAGACAGGAGGATCATTGAGTTTGAGGCCAGCCTGGGATACAAAGTGAGCTCAAGGATAGCCTGAACTGCAAAGAAAGACCCTGTCTCAAAAAAAAAATGGACATAAAAAGTCAAATAAATACTAACACAATTATAATGTAAGATATTAATATCCCACTCTCACAAGTAGACAGATCAACTAGACAAAAAATTAACAAAGAAAAATCAGAACTAAATCAAACCTAAGAACAAATGGACTTAGTAGATGTTGTTCCATCATACAACATCAAAGTACACATTCTTCTCAGCTTCACATGGGAAATTCTCCAAAATAGAGCATATACTAGCCCACAGAGCATGCTTAAGTAAATGCAAAGAAAATGAAATCATCCTATGCATATTATCTGATCATCGTGCAATGAAACTGGAAGTCAGTGGCAAAAGAAACTAAAACAACTCCACAAACACGTGGAGATGAAATAATACCCTCCTGTACAGCCAGTGGGTCACAAACATTGAAACTCAAACTTCTCTACTGCTGGTGGGAATGCAGACTGGTGAAATCACTGTGGAAATCGCTGTGGAAATCAGATTCTTCTGAAAACTAGGTTTAGAGGTCCCATTCAACCCAGCTATCCCCCCTGCTGGGTATTTTCCCAGAAGATCTAAAAACATCATATCACAGTGATATATGTGCACCTATGTTCATTGCAGCACAATTTGTAATTGCTAAAATGTGGCAGCAACCCAAATGTCCATCCACCGAGGATTGGATAAGAAAATTGTGGTACTTTTATATAATGGAATATTACTCAGCTATAAAGAAAGATAAACTTGAGCCCTTTATATTTAAATGGTCACAACTAGAGACCATACTCATAAGTGAAATAAATCAAACATACATATGCAAGCACCACATTGTGTCACTAGTGTAAATCTTGAAAGAGTTAATTTAAACTCGGAGGTATGATAGACCCTGTGAAACGATAGGAAACCGCTGAAGAGTAAAGGGCAACTGGGATGTGGGAAAGAGAAGGGAAAGAAGGCGAAATTTTGTATGTATGCATATACATGATAGTTAACATGGTTGTTCTTTTGTCTTCTATTTCTATGCTGAAAGAAACTGCCAATGAGTGTTTGGTTAACCAGTATTGCATGTCTATATCTGTTTTCATGAGAAGCCACTTTGAAGATATCAATATGTAATACAACAACCATTGTTAATTCCCTACCACTTTGTTTGTAACTCTGTATTGTCTGTACTGTGCTTGTGATGTTGTAAAATGTTGTATGTCTGTTAATGTTTCCCTCCTTTTATCTTAAAAAAAAAAAAAAAGAGTAAAAAGGGCAAAATCACAACAGATCCTGTGAAAAAACCAGATCATCAAAACCTACTCTGAGAACCCTTACACTAAAAAGATGGAAAACACAAGAAATGGACAGACTCCTAGGTACATATGTGTCAAGAAGGTTGAATGAAGAAGACATAAAAATTCTAAATAATCCAATATTAGTCAGTAAAATTGAGAATATAACTAAAAACTTACCAAAAAAGAAAACCCCAGATCAAAAAACAAAAAAAAGAAAAGCCCAGATCATGATGGATTCATTGCTGAATTCTACAAGAAATGTAGAGAAGATCTAATATCACAACTGATAAAAATCTTTAATGAAATTAAAAGGAAAGCAACATTCCCAAATTCATTCCCAGAAGTAAGTATTACATTGATACAAAAACCAGAGCGGGACCAAACCAAAAAAGAAAACTATAGCCCAATCTCCCTAACGAACACAGATACAAAAATTCTCCATAAAATACTGGCAAACACAATTCAGTAAATCATTGAGAAGATTGTACATCATCACAAATAGGATTCATCCAAAGCATGCAGGTATGGTTCAACATACACAAATCTATAACTGTAATATACCATATCAACAGAGCCAAATACAAAAATCACATGGTCATCTCATTAGTCACAGAAAAAAAGCATTTGATAAAATTTAATGCCCATTCATGGTAAAAGCCCTACCAAAAATTGGAGTAGATGGTCCTTACTTCAATCTAAAAAAAGCCATTTATGACAAAACAACAGCAAATATCACACTCAGTGGTCAAAAATTGAAAGGTTTCACTCTAAACCAGGAACAAGATAAGGATGTCTACCATCATCACTCCTATTTAATATAATTCGGGAAACATTAAGCCAGAGCAATTAAAAAGCTTTACAGAGAAAATAAAATTATCAATATAATGAAAAGAGAACTCACAAAGGGGAAAAACTTTTTTAGATACTTGTCCCTCAGATAAATGACTAATATTTAGAAAATAGAAATAATTGGAAAAAAAAAAACAGAACACCCCACATTTAACGACCCAAACCAAAAATGAGAATCTGAGATGAATATACACTTCTCAGAGAATGAAATACAAATGGCCAATATATATATATATGAAAAAATGTTCAACATCAATGGTCTTTCGAGAGATGTAAATTAAAACAATGCTAAGATTTCACCTCACTCCAAAAAGAATAGCTATTATCAAGAAGTCAACCAATACAAGTGCTGAAGGGGCTGTGGGGAAAACGGAACTCTTCTTCACTGTTAATAGGAGTGTAGACTGGTACAACCACTGTGAAAATCAGTGTGGAGATTCTTAAATAACTAAAATTAGAGACAGCTATTCTCTTCTTGGGTACTTGATGGAAGAATTAAAAGCATCACACTACAGTGATATATGCATGCCCCTGTTTATAGCAACACAGTTTGTAATAGCTAAATCTTGGACTCAACCCATATAGCAATCAGCAGATGGATGAATAAAAAAGATGTGAATAAAAAAGATTTCTTTTAATACAATGGAGTACTACTCTGCCACAAAGAAGGATAAACTGTAGACATTTCTAGCTAAATGCGTGCACCCTGAGACCATACTTTTAAATGAAATAAATTGGTTACACATGTGTAAATATCATGCTTTTTTTTGTTATGAGTAACTGAAAGTATAAATAAGGATGACAGTGTATAATACGTATTGTGAAATAGGAAGAAACTGTTCAAAAAATGTTAAAAAATAATACTTATTGTATATAATATGTATAATACATATTGTGAAATAGGAAGAAACTGTTCAAAAAATGTTAAAAAATCATAATATGGAAACAAGACTTCATAAATAAGGAGGGAAAAGGTGTTTGAAGGGAGGGGAGGGAATGGGGAAAAAGTGTAATTTAGATCTATCATATATAGGTACAACTTCTCTATAATGAATATGAGCACTTTGTGTATCCAAATTGTCCTAATAAACTTAATAAAAATTAACTAGAAAAAAGATATTACTTTGAATGTACTGTGCTAAATAAAGCATATTATTATTGTTTATTTTACCTTGTTTTAATTCTTTTTAATGTTCCAAGAACATTTAAAATTACATTAGTGATTCACATTATGATGGAAAGACATAGCTCATATTAACATAAAGTGTGTATAATTGTGGCAATTGCTAAATTGAATTATGTGAATTAATTTCTTATCATTACTCTACATAATCTACTTTCCAAATGTCAAACATATAAAGGAGGACTATTAGTAACCATCCAAGCACAATAGATGTAGATTAAAATCTGAGTTTCCATTCTGTTCAATATGAGAATTTTGTTTTACATTCTATTTGTTTAAAGTATTCTTAGCAATATGGAACATATATTCTTTACCCATTAACCATGGTCATGGTTACTGTTAAGTTTTCAAACCAGTTTAGCATCAGGATATGATCAGTTGTGTATTTTCTATTATTATACACATAGAACTCTGCTGGATGAGTGTTTGTTAAATGAATGGGTGAATAAAAGCATACAATTACTTACATTTTCTAGGTATTTATTACTGTGAATTTATATTGCTTCATTTTCTTTTTTCACATTTAAAAAAGATTTTCAAAGAATAACTTTGTTTTTCAGAACACTATGTGACTTAATAAACTAAATACTTTTATAATTCTAGTTCTCTGTAAAATTCTTATTCCCACTGTTTCCTTTTGCACTTAATTTTTAAATCTACCAAATGAGAACAATTACTTTAAAGGAATCCAAGTGTGGTTACTTTGAAAATAAGGTGACTCTTCGTTTTTCAAACAGTATTTTGTTATTTGTATAAAATGTGTCCCATGACTTCTAGTCTGAGTTAATTTTTCAACTAAGAATGCTGTCTTTTACCTCTCACAGATGTAATTCTCTTCAGCAATATACCTCTCAAAATTATTGAATATGAAAATTTCTTATATTTTTTTATCTTACAACTATACCAATTTCTATCCTTATTTGTAAATCTCCCCAGGCTTGAACGATACTATTAAAGAAATGACTGTATCATTATGAAGTATGTTCTGATGTAGTTGTTCAAACAGATTTCATGATAATAAGGATGAGCTGGGATGTTCTCTGATTTCTTAGTATAAAGAGTAATAGGCCCATTGGCCCTACTGGGACTCAATGGAATTGATTTTCCTGTGTTAACACATATTGATATCATTATCCCTATAGGTATGGAGTTTATTCCCGGGACTGGGTACAAAATATATGGAGCTGAGAGGGCTGGGGATTTAGCTCAGTGGCACAGGGCCTGCCTGGCAAGCGTGAGGTCGGGAGTTCAATTCCTGGTACCAGAAAAAACAAAAACAAAAACAAAACCAACAAATATATATATATATATATAGTGTGTGTGTATGTGTATATATATATATATATATATATATATATATATATATATGGAGCTGAGCATGAATAAAAATAGATGTCTTTTCAAAACTGAAGAATTTCAAGACAGTGACAGATAAGTTTAAACCAAGTGCAGTGCCCTATCAGTACAGTCCTTGTGTGACTGCAGACTGCACCACTTGCATGTTCTGCACATGTCCTGGGTTTGATTGAGAATCTGCAGCTCTGGACTAATCTGCTCAATTGAATTTCATATTTCATTGCATCCTAAGTAATTCCATGTATTTTTGTAGATCCTTAAAAAAACTTTACTCATGAAAGTATATTTACTTTATTTTAGTGACATTGCCCCCTGTTTTGTAGACAAGACACCATCTTCTGGTATGAAACTATCTGGGTTTTGCATATTTTTCATGGGTTTTTCTCGCTATGTGGTCACAATTTTCATGCCATTCTCTTAAGAGAACTGACGGTTCATCATCATTCCCAGCTGTCATCATGGCAAAAGCTCCAAACAGATTCAGAGAAATGGTTGATCTAGGCCTGGCATTGGTGGCCTTTTCCCCCACTTCCTTCCCTCACTGTCTCTGTTCTTTTCTTATTTTCCTTCCTGCCTTTCTGCAAATGTGTATTGGACAGATACTATCTTTCAAGTACCACCGAAGACATTGCGGCAAAAATCTCACTTTTGACAGCCCATTCAAATATTTAACCTCTACAATTTGTCTTTTTCTTTACATTTCAGATGTACCATTTCTAAGAGTTTTCAATTTAGTACTTCTTCTCAAATTCCCAAAGTGGAATTTTGAGCACATTTTATTCCTTAGATAATTCAAATTTAATATAAAAACTTAGGCTATAGATTATTAATGCTACCTGCTACATCAGCAAGAGTAGTTTGAGAAATAAATGGGCTACGATTTTCTAGCGGGTAGAGGATGTCACATTGTGGTTTTTCTCAAGTCCAAGCAGAAAGCAGCACATCATGGTGGAAAAGGAAGGCATAGTTGAAGACAATTATTGTTTCAGTGGCAATATGCAAAACCTTGTGAAATTCTGCCGCACCCTTTCAGGAAAAGGGGATTAAAATCATCTCTGCTCCACTGACATGTAAACAAGAGCTACCTCAAATTGTTATAGCAAAGATCTTTAATTCCCATTTCCCTAAGCTGGTTGGGAAGTGTTTAACAGAACTGCAGATTTTTGGCTAATTCAGGTCATAATATGTATCAGAAAATGGGCTGGCCTATCTAAGCAAAAACAGTGCATAAAAGTAAGTAAACTACATTCTGCCATTTCAAATGCAGCATGAAGACCTCCATTCATGTTGTACCAGTTCATATCACCCAACCTGCAAAGGTTTCAATTTCAAGTGACCTAAGAAAGAAATTCTCATTTAATGTGAAATTTATTGGAAAAGCACTAAATTCTACTCAAAAGAAACCCTAAGGGAGAACTTCGTGTTCCAAACATCCTTTATGTTCTTACATTATAGGACTTGGACTTACTTAAGTAATGAGATTAGATGTGTCTTCCTCTCATGATTGTGTTCATTATTACTTATTTGAAGATGAGCTATAGGTTTTGATTTTTTAGCTTTCAAATCTTATATAAATAGGATAACATTAAGATGGTAAATTCCTATTTATACATGGTAATTAATTAATAACTATTTTCACATTCATAGTGACAGTGAGACAAAGGTCTTGCCACCCTATGGTTAAGTGTGGATTAAGGTGACAATCTCTGCTTTTTATATTAAAGTTAATGCATTTGGGGCTGAGGATTTGGCTCAGTGGCAAAGCGCCTGCCTGGCAAGCTCAAGGTCCTGAGTTCAATTCCTGGTACTGGAAGAAAACCAAAAAAAAAAAAAGAAAAGAAAAGTTAATGCATTTGACTCATTATATTCATTTTTGATATTAAACTGAAGATACATTCTCTGTTACTTAAAAATCACCAAATTCAATTAAAAATAAAGATACAAAAATAGAATTTAAAAATTTAAAAATTCAATTTAAAAATCTGAACTCAAGCCTCTTTAATGTTTACCATGCTCACACATAACTTTTAACATACATAGTACAAAGGACCTGCGGTATTGGGCAATTTCTCCATGAGAATCTCATCCAAGTACAACTATTGCAAGTTTGGCCTGGGGTCACGGAGGGGACGGGACCAGACCTGACAGACACGTTCATTTTAATGACTTCAGTCACACAGAGCAGTGTATTAAGTAGACATGAGACAGGTTGATGGCACATGGCAATCAGAGGCTGCTGTATTTATGTGTTTGCCAATACTTTGTTATATATAGCCTCACTGAGCTGCTTTCTTGTTTTTAAACCTGGATGAATTTAAATTATTAACTAATTAATCTAACTTGCCTGATACTGTCCTGCCTCATGCTGAGAAGTTGGAAATATAATTTACTTAGGAATTTTTCATTACATTTGGAAAAACATTATTTTTCTCAGTTGATATTTATGTTAAATTCAGCTTTGGGAAGATCATATGCTTTTCAAATATGTCATCAGGCTGTGGCATGGTATGCTATATCCACCCGTCACCACTTCTCTGGCATCTAATTGGGTGAGATTTTGTAACAAGAATGAAACTCATCATGCAGCCATTGAAGAAGTGTATCCAAGTCTCCATTTGTTTCGCTACACCCTTGTCTGATCAAATCTATTTGAATCTAAAATTTTCTAATTTCAAAGAATGACATGATGACAGGAAGCAGCTGTTTAAATACCCCAAGATGCCTTATGAACTTTCATGTAATTACAGGCAGTTTTCTAGGAATATTCAAAGGGATTACTTACAATTATAGTTCATTATGATATCACCGTTTCCCCCCCCCCCCAGAGTGGATAGTCCACATTTATAACATTTTTATTGGACAGATATTAATACCAAGTGTCTTTGGAAGAAAAAAATTAAGAAAACATCAGAGGCAGCATGAATCCAACTCTATTAGATTTAGCATTTCCTTGTATTCAAAAAAGAATTATTATGAAGGTATGATTATATGTATGTAAATTTTTAAGATGTGGGCCCTGTCACCATAACATATACCAAATCAATCAAAAGTATTTTTCTTTCCTCCAAATGACTTCCCTTGTTATATATTATCTCATGATTTTTACATCCACCATATATAGTGAAAATAGGTGATATTTGATTTGATAAAATAAGTCAGACTTTTAAAATTATTTGCCCATGGTAATGGACAATAAAGAAAAGGCATACATTCATATTTTCTAATTCTAAATTCAAATATTATCTTTATTAAGGAATAGAAAAATATTTTTTAAAAGTTGTCCTTGAAGTAGTAGAATACATTTAATGCTCTGCATGTAGTAGATTACCAGATATTCTTAGTGAATGAATTTTTCAAGTAATTTTGTAAAAATTGGTTGTGTCATTTGTTACCTTTACTAAATTATGGAGAATTTACATAAAATTCATTAAGGAACAACATACATAACATCTTGTTTTGATATAAATTAACCCAAAATTAGACATGCATGCATGTAAATAAAGTAGACATTTACTTATTAAATTTCATATTTCAATAAATAATGAATATCATTCTCTTTCTGTAATACTATTTTGTATACTATAGCAGTGATTTTTCTTTTTTTTTTTTTTTTTTTTTTTTTTATTTTTTTTGGGTTTTTCTCCGGTACTGGGAACCGAACTCACGACCTTGAGCTTGCCAGGCAGGCGCTTTGCCGCTGAGCTAAATCCCCAGCCCCCTGTTTTTTCTAATACTATAAATTTATTGAACAGTGTGTGCCATTAAATGAATATGTAGGATCTTTGTGAAAGATACAAATATATCTGAATAAAATAAATACATCAAAATGACTGGTGGGATTTTATAACATTTAAATCATATCTATCACACAAGATTAGAACATTACACCGGTATTTAAAATTTTATACAAGGAAAGGCTTTTAGCTGCAAGTAACAACCTTACTCAAGGTAGCTTATTTTAAAAAGGGGAAAAATACTAACAAGTATAAATTTGTTTTACATAATCTTAGATCAAATCAGTCAGAAGCAAATTTCATATCTCTCTTCATCTTTTTATAGTGTTTACTTCCTCTTAGTGATGAACAGCCTTGCTTTGTTTCTCTGTAGATATTAACAGAACAGCCACTGATAAACTAAGCAGCAAGAATGACCTCTCTGGCAATCGTGATTGCCACAGAAGAAGGACTATGACTGGTTAAATGTGGTGCTCCCCCATGCTTCTTCATCCTACATAAAATGAAATGTCATTCTAAAAATGAGATGGCCAGGTCTTGTTCCTATGGTGCAGAAGAGGCAGAAATTTTCCATGGGCTTTTATGAAAATGGTAGACATTCCCCAAAGCTATTAGGACATAGTATTGTACCAGTGCAAAGTTACTCTTTGTCAATTGTCTCTGCTACCTTCAAGGAAAGTATTTTTCACTCAAGCACAAATTTAATACCATAAAAATGGGTAAATATTTCATTTCTGAATTCTGATTGTTATTATAAACAGTCATATATATATATATACATATATATATATATATATATATGTTTTAAGACATGCTTGATAGTTCTCAAAAGCTGAAATCCCTCTTTAGGACTGGGCTTACAGGTTAAAGAAGATGAAGGCACTTAATGGATACCTTTTCCTGGGCATGATGTAAAACCTGTCATAATGAATGAAGAAGTACCTTGCTATGTCAACATGTAGTACAAAAATAAAACTATTGCATGCATTTATGGCAAATGTAGATGCATTAAAAAAATTAAAGCTTAGTTACATCAGTAATTCATTTTGATCCACTGTCTTTTCTTTACTAGCAGTTTAATTCCATTTAAATATTTCATTTAGAAATTTTAAATGAAATTGAACTTAGTAGTCAAATAGAACCTTGTTCAAAAAGATTTAATAATGTTTTCTTGTGCAAAAGTTATCTTCATTTCTTAATATCAATAGCTATAAGAGATTATAAGAATAGAAAAAAATCCTTTTAAAATGTGAATAAAGGATAGAGATGTTCCAAATGGTAACACTGAAGTCTCAATTAATACTTCAGAGTTTTCTCATCAATTTAACAACAAATGTCACATCATTTTAAGGGATTCTTAAAAGGAAATTTAAATTCATCAGTGTAATGACTTTATGCACTGAGTGTATTTGAAGTGCATACTATTATGCTAAAATAACTACTAGAATATATTAAAGCAAAATATGTGTGAAGAAATTACTAAAAGGCATGCAAATGCTCTGAATGAAATCAAATCCCTGAGTGAATCCAAATGACAGTCCACATTGTGGGCAGATATTGCATATATTTATTATATATATGTATAGATATACACAAAATGCTACCTGCAAAATGCCTATATATGTGTTCATATGTCTACATCTATCCACATGCAATTAAATGTTAAAATGTATATCAGAAGCTCTGGTACTGATTGCTTGAGAAGCATTGGAATATTTTTCTACCTCTTTAGTAAAGAAGGCTCTGCAGATTGGGAACCAGTCTATACTTACAAGGGTTAAAAAAACCCTCAAATTGGACTTTGTTGTCTTTAAGTTTGCTGCACCAATAGAGCTGGGGGTTCTATGGTCACAAATGGTACATTGAAAATAAAATCATTTAACATTTTCATGCAAACTTGTGAATATGTGAGCTTAATGAGGTCTCTGTGACAGTTTGAATAGACATTCAAATGATGTTACATAGTCAGTATCAATGCAAAGATAAAAATATACTTTTAAAAGTGTAAAGATAAGTTCGTTATGTCACTAGTCTTTTCCATTGACCCTGTGCAACTTACACTTTTTGCCATTGACTTCAATGAAACTTTATAAAATCATGTTGATGCCACAATCCTTGAGATAAATGGTGAGTGCATCGTGTAATATACTCAGTAATAATTATTCAATAATTATTTTCCAATATATCTTAACATAGTCTACACATAAATACATATACATTTAAAAATGTATTGCATACTGTAAATCAGAATCAAATATAATAAAAAGAAAATTTATAAACCCTTGCATAGATCTTTGAGGATAACTCTAGGTGAACAATAGACTGATGCTTTTTAAATAACACAAGGTATGACCAGATTGAGTTTTTGCATCCTGGGAATGAAAGTTGACATAATTCCAGAGTGAATTAATACCCAGTAATTTATAAAATCCCTGGTAATCAATATGCTCTTTGTTGGACAGCTCATTCTGTAAATATCCAGTATATTATATCCAAACTTCATATGCTTTTAAAAAAATCAGCACTATTATCTGGAAAGAAATGATAGGAAACGATGTAAGACAAAGACTATTTGATGTAAAGGCAATTGGAAAAATTAGACAGGTTTGCTATAGAATATGAGACGTGAATAACAGTGTTCATTAATTTGAGTGTTGTAATATAAAATGAATTAGAACATCATTTACATATTATCAGTGGGTAGAAAATAAATAGTGGATACAAAAAAGGTAGTTATGACATCCAACAACAAAAACATGACAAACACCTACATAATAACTAGATATATTGCTTCCCATCCAAGGAAGTTCCTTTTAATCACTTCATGCCATTTTTCTCCAATTATGAATGTATTTTCCCTAACTTTATATACTTCTAGAATTTTTTCTACAAGGTAGTATGTTAAGTTGTGATGACACAGAGTCACTTAATATTGACACAGATATCATTTTTGAAGTCTAGATGAATTTATTACTGTTTAGTAAAGTATCTTAACCTTGGTGGTTTAAAATAAGAATCATCATTTATTATATTCCAGGATTTTGTGGCTCAGACATTCTGACAGAACACTGAGGGGATGGTTTTCCATGCTCCCCAGTGTCTACAGATTGAGCTGGAAGGCACAGAGCTTATTGCTGGACTCATGTAATGGTCCTTTTGTTCATGGCTGGCTGTTAGTTGAGATTGTAGCTGTTTGTTGGATTATGCACATATATCCTGATTACATGCCCTGGGACTCCTCACCAAAGTTTGGTTGGTGTCTAAGGAATGTTTCCCAAGAGGCAGAGAGAACCTTGAAGTCCTGTCTTTTCAATACCTTGACACTGGAAGAAATCACAAAACATCATTGTTTTTCATTTCCCTTTGGCTAACCCTAGAAGAAATCCTAGATAGGAGGTCTGTTAAATTGTAAAAGAGTGTGTGGAATGATGTGTATGTTATTATGATGTCACAAGTGAATGCAGTTTCCAATTTTATTAACTATAACTGTCCTCATTAAACATATTTTTACCAACACATGAAACATACAAAGAAAAGGTCACCTCTGATCCTACTCACTGGAATGCATCAGGAGGAAAATTTATAGATGAAAAATTCACTGCAGTGGGATTGATCACTGGTATTTTAATTGTATTACTAAAGTCATATGAAACTATTGTATAGAGACAAAATGAAAGTGGATACATTTGAAGTCTTACTAATGTAAAAACTTTCAGAACATGTTTGAACAGATTATGCACTGTTTTTCTGGAAGCTACCCCTATCCCTAGAATGTACCTAGAGCGCATTGGTATAATATATTGTGTTTATTCTCTAGGATTGAGTAGATGAAACCCAGTGCATTACGTGCTTCATGCCCTGTATCCAAAGCTGATTGGAGAGGAATTGTCCCATTGACTAAGGCCAAAATCAAGTGGTTGGTCAACTATCAATCATATCACCACTGGTTTGTTAAAACAGGCACACAAAGGCAGAAGCTCAAAGTAGGAGAAGGTCCTGAATAACATATCCTCAAATATTTGCTCATGTACCTAGTGCTTCTCTGATCCATTGTTCTTAAAACCTAGACACCGAAATGTTATGGAAGATGTTTGAGTTTTCTTATGAGTAGTATAAGGAGGTGTGTTTATATGAGCGTGCATATTTGCTTCTGTTAGATTTATGTTTTCTTGCTAGAAAAAAGATTTTGCCCTTGGACATCATTAATAAATGTTCCTCTTGCCATTTTCCCCCTCTCTTTAAACCTGTCTAAAGGTCTTTTTTATTTCAATTTAGGCCAATTAATATTCAATTGGTGGAATCTATTAATCCACTTATGTAGTTTTTGTATTAAAGGTGTCAATCAATGTATTTTTACAAAGACGTTCATCTACTTCGTGTTGAAATATTTTTCTACATGCAGACTTTTAGGGTCATGGTTATTCTATTAAGTAATTTGCCTTTTTCATTTTAAAGAGAAAAGAAAAACAAAATAACAAGGACAAAAACAAAACAACACAAAAATAATAGAAACAATATCAAATTTCAAAATAAACTGATAGGAAATTAACAGTGATTGTTATATATTATTATCTTCAATGAAGTTGCTCAGATTACCAGATATAAGAATGCAAGATTGATCAAACAATTAAACATTAACTGTTTCTTTCAGTAAATCACTAGAAACTAGTGGTACAAATATCTTAGATATCATATATATATATATATACATATATATAATATTTCCCTTCCTTTTCTCCTTTCCCCTATCCCAGTTGTTTTTTCCTTTTTAAAAAAGATAATCATAGCAATGAAACCAAGTTTCAAAACAAGTTATTAGGACAGTTACAATAGTTAATACATTGTGTATTTTTATCTTCCTACTAGTTACTGAGAATAGCAGATATATGTATGATATCTTGTCTACACAATATTAGTACAAGACTTTCATATTTGCAAAAATAACTCATTATTAACAGTGTAAGACACATGCTCCTTTTCTGTGGATAGAATTTTATGCAGCCACTGACTGTGTTCAGAATCCAACTGTATACTCATCATTTTTATAAACGAAGATTAGGAAAAGACAAAAAGAAAACTAAGTCCTCCGTTTTTTATTTCCATTCTATTTTTTATGATTTCTCAGTATGCATAGTGAAAGGAGGTAACTATGAGGTACTTGTGGAAAACCTGGCTATCTTAAATATTTGATTATATACATCTATATATATAATCAAATATTTGATCATTATATATATAATTGAATATTTGATTGTGTATATATAATCAAATATTTGATTGTATATATATATAATCAAATACATATATTGAAACTTTTTAATATTAATGAAAGTTCTGCAATCTAATGTTCTTTCAGTTAAGGGAATTGTGATCATGTACAAACTCTAAACAAATCCTTAGAATCACATAAGGTCAGAATATTTCAGATTTGCCTAGTAAAATTTTTTTGGATTCTGATTTATTGTTATGATCTTTTCTTTAACTTTAGTCTTTTCGCTGACAGAAAGTTGACGTACTTTTTCAGTTTTTAGATGTGTTTTATTTATTTCTTATTATTTTTTTGTCTTTTCTTCCAGTACCAGGAATTGAACTCACAACCTTGTGCTTGCCAGGAAGGTGCTTTGCCCCTGAGCTAAATCCCCAGCCCCTAGATATGTTTTATTTATATGACTTTCATGGAATGTATTTGCTTCTTTACCACATCTTTTTGTTAAAATACTCGTTTTTGTAATAGGTGTTAATTGTCTGAAGTTTTGTGTGTTTGTGTTCTGGTTGTCAAGATTTGTTTTGAGTCAGTATTTTTTCCCTTGAGCATAATTTGAATCTGATTTTTAAAACATACTTTCTCTAGACTTCTTTTAAATGTAGCAGTATAAAATTCATTCACATTTCAAGCTATAAGTAGAAATGTTTTTAACTTGCGTTAACCTCAGCACACATATTTGACAAGCAGGAAAAACTAATGTTTAGAATCTGTTCAACTTACATTCTCTCTATTTTAGTTATCATTAGAAGACACCTTGGAACTGTATTTTGTCATACTTAGAACTTCAGAGAACTTCTAATAAAGGGTATCATTAGGTAAGTCCTAGATGCCATTATCTCTTGAGGAATATTGTTAAAGGATGCGTCTGTTCTGTTGTATATATAGCAATCTGTTTATTTATTTTATTTTTAGTGATGGGAATTGAAATCAGGACCTTATACTTGCCAGGCAGGCGCTGTACCTCTGAGTTATATTCCTGGCCATTAGTAACCTGTGTAAAAGTGATCAGGACCTAAATTTAAATAACATTGACATTCCATGTTTTTCTATGATTACTATGACGCAATTTTTTGCTTACCTTGAATAAGTACATTTGATTTTAACAAACTATGCAATCTTAGAGGTAATATAAATTTGAATTTGTAATGAAATATAAACTTAATTGTTTTAATTCTTTCAAAATTGTCTTGAAATCCTGCAGAAAATGCTGTAATGTCCTTTCAGCTCTCATGTCCTCTCAGTTCAACTTGGGAATGAAGTAGAGAGAATCATTAAACATGTCTATGGATTCCTGTGTGTCTCAGCCTGGGATTGTTTTCTGGCTTTTCCAGTCTGCAAGGCCAAGGCCAAGGACAGCTAGAATTGCCAGGGACTAATATCATAGAAACTTTCCTCAATTTAGGAAAGACAGGAGGATAAATACTCCCAAGTTTCTTCCCTGTTAGTGGTAACCTAAGTAATAAATTATATTTTATTGGTTGTCCTACTTTCCCTTTGAGAACCAGAACAACCCCTGCCATTGGTTATGCAAGACTGAGAAACAAAATCACCATTATCAGTTATGTAATTAAACCTCACAATGTCTTATGACTTGCATACACACTCTCTCCTCAGATTCTCACTGGCTTTCACTGGGCCATGGTCTTAAGAAATCAACCAGAACAAGTCTTGTATTTTTCTGCTATCTCACACTGAAAACTTTCCATTCCAGTTCCTAAGTAAGAGATATGGTACATGCCTTTCTGTAATGATAAAACATTAATGATAAAACACTTAGTGTTTTCCCTTGTCACTATAAGTACATAAAGCTGTTTGTTTATACAATAGCTGATTTCGTTCTTTGAAAAAAGGGTGCTTATTATGGTAATCAAAATTCTTCATCTGAATGCTTGATCTCAAATTATTGCCACAGTTTGTACTATTTAGGGGAAAGGAAAATAAGACAAGTGTGATGGATTGACAACTCGTGGTCAACTTGTAACACCCAGGTGAACTAAATCAGCATGGTACTGGGTACGAAAGGCCCACCTGAGGATTGTTGCCAACAGCATGAAAAGGAGACATGGAGAGGAAGAAGTGGAGCTGTTGGTTCTGTTGTGGCTGTTGATTCTCCTGGAGAAGCTGGCTTTCCTGATATGAAAAGTGAGCTGTTCTCATTATCGGAGGAGCTCGGGACCTTGTTGTCACTCAGGGTGGCTGTGGTACTTTTTGGGGAGGTCTGGTCCATGCATTCAGTATTGCTTCCTGATTCCAGCACAGATCCTTCAGCCTTCTGGCATAGATCCTTCACCCCACTGGCACAGATTTTCTATCTTCCACTGCTGAATTTTAGGCCTTCCCAGTGTAGCTCCTTGATACAGACTTGTATGCGATGGGCTCTAGGTCTTCAGATGAACATGTGCAGGACATTACAGTGGGATCCAGGCCCTCAACTGGATTCTTTGGGTGTCCAGTATGTGGACAGATTTCATGCATTCTTTTCTATTTGACTCTTAGAGGAACTACTATAAAATGATCCTATAAATTATGTGACCTGTATTAAATTGTTTCCCTTTCAAACTCTGACTACAAGTATGTTGAAAAATGTATTAATACAAAATTACATGTCAATTACTACTGTATTCTGTATTATCATAAATTTGAGGCATAAGCAAAAGCAATAATGAAGCTACGTGGTTCATATAGCTCTAAAAGAAGTTTTTGTCTCTTTTCAGGTGAATATGTGAAGTCCTTAGGGATTAATTAAGCATTGTGCATCAGGTCACAAAGCTCATGCTGATGGTCAAGTCTTCTCCACTATGTTTTCTCAGTGATCCTTGGCAGTCAGATATACTCTTATTTGATTACATCTATGATAACATATGCTTTCTACAGAAACTTGCTGGGGTAAGCTTATAAAATCCATGACTTAACAATGAGGATATAGTTTTTCTTGAACATAAAGAATCTTGATGTTTACTATAGACTGACCTGCACCTCTTCACAATGTATATGTTGAAGTCTTATTTCCAAAGTGGCTGTAAGTAGAGACAAGAGCGTTAGAAAGTAATTTAGGTTCAATGAGTGCATATGAGCAGACTCTAGTCTCACAAGACCATGGTATTAGACGAGGAAGATGATCGCTGGTTCTCTGTGTCTCCTTGTCTTTTTGTCTCTTTGTATCAAGTGAAAGCACTGTGAAAAGGCAGTCATATGGAAACCACAAAGAAGGCCTTCACCAGGTCTCTACCATGCTGGCACCCTGATCTTGTACTTTTAATGTCTAGAACTGTGGGAAAATAAATTTCTGTTATAAGACATCCAGTCTGTGCTCCTCTGCACAGCAGCCTGAGCTGACCCGACTAACATCATCATATACATCCCTTAAGTCTCTCTCTTCAGTGTTCAACCCTACTCCTGTTTCTCTCACATTGCTTCTAATAAAAACTGTAACATTTGCCACTGGCATACCATCTAAGGCTGATATCACATGAGTATGTTCATTTCTTTGCATATCCCAGAAAAGCTCTTAGCGGATCATCCATCTGCTCCTGAGTCCCCTTTGTAAGAGGATTCCCATGGGGAAATTCAGAAGAGTATACAACAACAAATGTATACACACATGAGACTCCAGGAAAGGCAGGAGGATGCTCTCATCCATGTACATATCCAGCATTCCTTGGGCGTCCTCCCTAGTACTTGCCTGAGGTGATCAATTTTTCTTGTTCCCTACCTTGGCCCATCCAAGGTTCCAATTTGACCAGAGCCCCATTCTGTGAGCAGGCATCTGAATTCTCACTCATATCCTCCATTCTCTTTCTTCATCTCTCTTTCAGTTAATCTACTCTATACGTCCATCCATAGAAATTCCATGCTTTTCTAGTCTTAAACAAAGCTGTTCATTGTTTAAACATCAGCAAGAGCTACTGCACCCTTACGGAAGAAATTCTAATAGTTGAGGCAAGAAGTATTTACATTACCTCTAGATAATGACATTTGACTCCAAAAAGGTAATAGTAAATGATGTGCTCCACTTTTTAGAAAAAAAGAGAAGAAAATAAGAGAAACACTTATTTCTACCTGGTGGCTTATTCAGTAACGGAGTGAATTTTGCCCTTTCTCCTGATTCCTATGTTGAAGTTTTGACCCCTCCCACACTAACTTGGAGATAACCTACTTATAGCAATTCTCAAGACAAAACAAGTTTAGGGGCTGGGGATTTAGCTCAGTGGCACAGCGCCTGCCTGGCAAGCGCAAGGTCGTGAGTTCGATTCCCGGTACCGGAGGGGGGAAAAAGGAAAAAAGACAAAACAAGTTCATTAAGGTAGGCATAACTGTGTCTTTTTGAAAAAGAGATAAAACTGAGACAGAAAGGTACATAGGGAAAAGACCATGGGAAGAGACAGGCAGAATTTGGGACAATGTTTTGTAAAGCTCCACATGCCAACAATTGCCAGGGAAAAGCCATGGGATGCAGGTTTCCCCACAGCCCTCAGGAGAAAGTAGTCCTGCCCACATCCTGATCTCGACCTTGTAGCCTCAGGAACTGTGCAAGGAGAAATGATTGCTGTTTAAACCACGCAGTGTGTGGTTGTGGAGAAAGTCCTAAGAAATGAAAACACTTTCTTCAAGGACAGACTGAGGGATTTTTTGATGCAACATCACCAATACCCATGCACCAACCGCTGTATCCTCATGTCCTGCTGAAAAGAGGCTCCTGTCTTTGCATCCTGCCTGCTGTGTTTGATCCCATAACCTGTCTCTTACCCTTCCTTTGGCTCCTCTTTCCCCTGACTGCCGTGGTGGGTGGAAGGAGGGGCTAGCGAAGGTGGGGAGTTTGGAGGGAAGCGCTCAGCGCCCTCTGCCTGCAGAGAAGCTACCCCTACTGAACCCTGTCCATGGCCACAGCTTCTCAGCAGAAAACAAGCAGATTAGTTTCCTTTAGAGATGTCCATGTTCCTTCTCAGTTACCAGCTGGAAACTGGAAGTAAAAGGAGGAACGTGGACATCCTGAAAACCAGCGAAGATTTATAGACATTCGCTGTATTCAGTAACGAAGACAGCTGAGGGCAGAATCCAAAATACCAATATTTAGTGGGCAAAAAAGCTAATAAAGTAAGAATACAAACTGACATTTATTATTCTCCTATTAAGTGGCAGGCAGTATAAAGATAATAAGAGCTAACTCTTCAGTGCTTACTAGATGTCAGACACCATTCTAAATAACTGTAAATATTAGCTGAACTGTCTCAAAAGTATAATCAGCAAGTATTGCAATAATCCTCTTTTCTTTGATGAGGAAATTGAAGATCTAAGAGGTTAGTCGCTAAGCAGTGGAAGACAGGGGTGGAAGGCCAGGCCCCTGGGCTCCAGGCCTTCAGGCTGCAGTCCCTGGGCTCTTCCGGACAACAGATCCTCTCAGAGAGTAAACAGCTCGTACACTCTCGCTGTGGGTGGGTTAGACGCCCATGGTTAATCATGGAGCCACCAGTAATCCTCAGACACCCTCTATGATAAGGGCACTAATAAAAGGCTTCTGTTTTGCAGCATTAGACTCACACAGAGAAATGGTTCATCAATTTAAAAAACAGAACAAAACTATTAAAAAGTACTGCTCAGAGTGCTCGGAATATCTGCTCAAATCTGAATTAGGGTGTATGTAGTCATATTAACAGCACTGTGATGATGGTTTCTCCGGTTTGAATTGCTAACTGTAGCTTTGTAAGATGCTGTCTGTGGAGAAAGGAGATAAAAGATGCACAGGATCTCTTTGTGTTATTTTTACAACTTCTTGGGAATCTTACATTACTTCAAAGTAAATGTTAGAATAAATATAATTTTTAAACAGTGGTGCTTGATTAAATCTCAGTTTCTTTCTTTCTGAATACGTACCTGTTGGGAAGGGAGATGTACTCCATTTTCAAGAGGCTTGGGAATGGACAGTAAACAAACTAGTCAAACGAGGGGGAAGGAGTAGATGCTAAATTTTGAAAACAGCATGAAATTATAGACAATATGTAAGATTTCTATGCAATTAAACCTTAAAATGCATTGTCAGTGTATTCATAGAGGCTGTAAATGTGGAGCCATACCAGAAGTGTTATATACTGAGGCAAAAGGCCAGTCCAGGGAGGATCAGCCATGCAAGTTGGTATTGTTTGAACCAAGCATAACCCATAGGACCCTGGAAACCCTGACTTCACACTTTTTGGAATTTGTATTATACAAATCTATCTAGTGGAACCAAAAGAGAGAACTGTTTGAAGCATCATCAAAACAGAAGTTTTAGTTTTAAAGGAGAGACTCAAAAGCCAGGGGCAAATGAGGCCTTTGACTGGAAAAAATAACAGTCCTCAAAGGGAAAGCAGTTTCATTGTGTGACAGAGGCAAAAGTCAGTTTTGCATTTTAAAAGGTAAATAAATGGTGTAGGTATGGAGACATTCACTGTAATTCCTTTGGCAAAAATATGTGACTGGCACAAAGTAGTGGATAGAGTTGAAGAAAAGGTCAAAGGCCATTGGCAAGGGTGGCAGTGGGGGTAAGAAAGACTTCAAAGCTGAGTCTGCCCCAGAGGAGTGGAGACTGTGGGCATGGAAAGCTGGACTCTGGGCTCTAAGCTGCACTTGGGCGTGATAGCTCTTCCGTGTCCCTTTGTGTGCCAGGCACATAGATACACAAAGAAATAAGAAGAGTTTGGACTATTTTAACAGTCTTAATATTATCACCCAGGTCTTAATAAATATAGCTTTGCCATCATTTGAAACTTTGCACAAAAAAGGGCCCTGGCGTGAAGAAGCTTGGAACATTCAGCAGGGAGGGCTTCACTTTAAGTGCCGATCAGACTCAAATTTGAGAACTCTGGCAGGACCTGAGGAGATAGCTGAACACAGCAGTCGAAGTTTTAGGTTTCCTGCTGTTTTTCTAGACAGCTGTCAGGGCTGATAAAACCTGTCATGCTTTCCCGGGGTGGTGCAGCCATTTAATAGCAAAAAGACATCACCATAGGAAGCACAGTCAAGAGGCATAACATTTTTAGAGATGGATGGATGGATTCTTTGTTGTGTATCTCCTTACAACAACTTAAATGTTGATCCATCCCCTGGAGGCATCCTCATCTAGCCCCTCCAGGAGTCACTTGGGAACTTACTTCCAGGGCAAGTGTAGATTGTTTGATGGGCATTGTGCCACTTAGCAGATGGAGAGATAAAAAGCCAGGAGTTCAGGTGTGGAAATGTAAGGCAGCATATTAGGCAAAATTTAACAGCAGGGCAATTCAGAATGCCCACATGTACTTAAGTTTCTAGGCCTGTCACAAAAGGAGTTTTACTTCCTTTCAACTGTCAAAAATAATAATAATTTTAAAATAGCTGGAAGGACAGAGCCAGTGGCTGGTGGGGTTCAGGAGGCTGAAGCAGAATGGAATAAAAATTAGATAATGTGCTGCCAGCTAGTTTTGTTTTTTTCTTTCTCTTTGCTTTGGAATGAGAAAAATCTTGTTTACCAAAGAGTTGTGCAAGTCCACGTTTTTCAAAGAGAACAAAGAGAACAAGGCCCAAGAAATAATTTAATGAGCTCAAACAGAAAACATCTAATACAACTGAAGAGTATGTTTCACAAGTAAGACAGGCTCAAATATATCTAACATAAAATCACAAAGATAAATGTGTGGAGAAAGACTGATGCTGTTGTTTACTGATTTTCAGTCCTCTTCTCTACTACTTAATAATTTCTTTTCCCTCTTCCTCTGTCCTTTTCTCTATCCTCTCTCTTTTTCTGCCTGTGTGTGCATTTTATAATCCCCTACACTGTAATTCATCTTCACCATTTTATATACATATTACTATTATTTATATTGCTTGGGCTTTATCATGCTTCTCGGATCTACAGATTCATGGCATTTGTCTACCCTGAAAAATTATCAAATATTATCTGTTCAAATTTTGCAGTTTTACAACACTTCCATCCTCTAAACATGGAGCTCTGATGAATCACATTACAACTTTTCATATCTTTATTTCCTACTTTTTATTTCTCTGACCCTCTCTGAAATATACAACATTCACTTTTTCCCAGCTTGGTCTTGCAGGTTATTTTATTTTTCTTCAGCTACATAATCTCAGTTCAGGAAAACTATTTTTCTATCTGTTTTATACTTTTGCAGTGCGAGTTTTGGTTTGGTGAGGCTTAACATGGAAAATTTGAGGGACATAGATTCAAATTTATGACTTTAAGGAGAATTTGTTTTTGTGTCTCTCTGGTACCTACCCAGTTACTCGAGACTTTAAACTAATGTCTTAGTTAATTTTCTAGTTGTTGAGCCAAAATATCCAACATGCAAAGTTGGAAGAAGAAAGGTTTATTGTAGTTCACTGTTTGTAGAAGTTTCAGGCCATAATCAGCTGGCTCCAAGGCACAGTGGCATGAAAAATGGGCATCAGAGAGAAAAAGAGTTCATGGAGGGCAGAAGGGGGAAAAGCAGCAAACCATCAAAGCAACAGCAGCTTCTTTCCATCCCTTTATATTCAAGCAGGCTGCAAACCTATTCATTAGTGCCACCTACACACAGGATGAGGCACTCTTAATTCCAGCATCACACATTTAATATCAGCGTCACACACGAAATCCCAGCATAACATCCTCAATCCCAGCTTCATGCACCCTAGGTCCAGCCACCTCCAGCTATGACTGCATGAGGTGGCGGCATGATTTTGGTGAACAGCTAGATACAAGTCATAACACCCAGGAAGGTTTTAATTTTCCTTTTCACCAGATCATAAGCTGAGAGAAAGATATTGGCCTTTGTTAATGGCTAATTTTGCATATAAAAGTACTTCTTATTCTACTCATTAAATGATGGTACAGTAGTTCAAGGTCCCTGGGTTTGTGTCTATGTTTGGTGAAAACCTCGGTGTCACTAGACTGAAATGCATAATTTGTTTATATTCAAGGTCTTTATTTGTCCTCTGTATAGATGTTAAATCCTAATTCCCATTTACCAAGGTTGAAAAATGCCCTCAGAAAAACTATAACCTCAGCTCTTGTTTTAATATATATTTTTGTTTTTGTCAGTTTAAGGATTTTGTATAATTGAAAGTTCATGTGTGATATTAAAAAGATGTTTACTTACTATGAACCTGAACGTGTTCTAAAAAATAAAATCTACTTAAAAGTGTTGACTATGTTTTATCGATACTATTTGAAGAGCATGTGTGCACATGTATGTGTGTGTGTGTGTTGTCAAATTTGTTGAAGAATGCTATTTCTCAGGATAATTATTTGGGGATTTTAATAAAAGTAGTAGTTTTTCAAAAGGTTTGAAAGAAAAAATAGACATTTCAAGTAAAATATAAAAGAAAAGATTTGTAGAAATTAGAATCGATAATAAGTCCATTATTTTGGGTTTAATAAGAATCTAACAATGTTGAAGTGGGTTTTGATACAATATATCCTTAAATATAATTTTGGATGATTTCTTTTGCTAAGAATTGGTTGACTAATAGTTCACATACTTTATTCTTGTTATAAAATATTATCTAAAATAATTTTAACATGTTTACATTTATTCTGCTGTTTTATAAGCATTGAAATGGTCTTTTGAGTACGTTAACTACTTTTTTTTTTTGTTTTGGTCCTTTTCAGATAGGGTCTCGCCATGCAGTTCAGACTGGCCTTGAGCTCACTTTGTAGCCCAGGCTGGTCTCAAACTCACAATGATCCTCCTGCCTCAGCCTCCTGAGTGCTGGGTTTACAGGAGTGTGCCACCATGACTGGCTGGTTAACTACTTTTGAAAACTTAATACTTATAGTATGAACCTATACAGTTTTCATCTTTGCTTCATATAAAACATTTCCCTGTGAGTTCAGGGAAGTATTATTTATCCTCAACACATTACCAGCAAGACTTCAAAGGAATAAAAAGCCTTTTTGAGTTCTACTTATAACTTTCTAATATCACCTTTGCTAAATAAGTAAAATAATATTAATTGTCCATCCGACATTCCTTTTGTACACTGTGAATAAACAAGAATAAAGTGTGTTGGAATGCAGAAAGTATGGGGGACCTTTTCCTTGAGGCATTGAATTAATTATCATAATTCATTGGCTGGGTGTGACATCTGTCAGTTCAAAAATGACCTTGGAATAGTGGCCAAATGAGAAAGAATTACTATGTTTGAATTCCTTTTGACCAGATTGCAAAACTCATGCTAAATACTTTTAATGATGGAATGACAGCTTTTTTGGTAAATTATTCTCATTCAAATCCAGAAGTATGTGATGTTGTTGGAGTTTATTTGATTCTGAGAGGGAGTGAGGGTGTTCGTGGGGAGAGCATTATTGGCAACACTTTACACTCAAGAGTTTCCTTTTTTTAAAACCTATTCATTCGTTTGTTCATTGAAAATCTCTTTAATCCTTTCTGCAGATCAGAAACTGTTCAAAAATACAGAAGAAACGGCACAGCAATTTTACTCATGGGAGTGAATGAATTTTGAACTCACAATGGAGTGTTTTATACAACATATGGGAGCATTTATAAATGGCTGGGCAAGGTGCCGATGTTTTGCCCAATTACCCTATGAGATTGAGTTAGTGTAGAGTATTTTCTTCATAAAGCGATGTTATATTCTGTGGGATACTAGTCAAGTTGGGATAGGTTGAGCCGCCACTCGGAGAGCAACTCAAAGTCTGCACAACTCAAAGTGCAGACTTTGCTTAACATTAATAGAACTACTGTGATAGGCCATGAGTTTGAGGGGTTGATTATTAGGCTTACTCTCTAGCAGCCCACAGCCGCTCCTCTCCTGTCTTACTTCACAGCCTTACTCAAAGAAGTGACAGAGTGTGGATCCTACAGAAGGCCTGCCTTCAGATCCTGCATCTTCCACTTCAGCAAGTTCCTCACTCTCTCTGAACTTCAGTTTATTTTTAAATAAGAGGGAAATACTCTCTAGCACATAGAGTTAGTGTGATGTTAAAGGAGTTAATCAATGCCGGGGTTCAGAAGGCTGAGTTAGACAGGTTTCCACTGTTCTAACACCACCTTGTTCTGTTGTATTGTTATGGTCATCTGGTCTACTTGGCACTTGAATTTGGAACTCTATTTTTAGAACTATAAAATGTAAAAAGGCATAGGCACAAAGAACAAGGGAGATGGTAAATACACCAATGAAAACAAAACCTGCAAAGGAATTTTTTTTTTTAAGTCTGGAATCTAACTCACAACCTCGCGCTTACCAGGCAGATGCTGTGCCGCTGAGCTATATCCCCGGCTTATGCATACAAAAGAAGAGTTTTCACTTCCTTTTTGAAAAATCACAGATTTTTTGATGTAAAAGAAAGTAGATCAGGTCACATCTTAGAGTGTGGGGAGGTTATTCTAGGTTCAGGAAACATTTCAAGTAAGAACAATATGGCTTCATTAATCACCATTTGCTCCTTTCAGATAATAATTTTTCCGTACCTTCTGTGAGATTTTGAGGATATAGAGTTGAATTATAAAGTTTCTCTGCCATCTAAAATTTCCTGTGCCATGAGCCCAGAAAGAGATGAACATACACCAGTGATGTGATAAATGATGAAAAGCAGGAGGGCCTATTCAAGCCTGCCTGAGAAAGACTCATCTCAGAAGATTCTCAAATACAGGTGACAAGTAAGTATGTTTTTTGAAAATAAAAAATATGTAGCTAAAACACATGGAGAGAGTTAAGGATAATCCAGGTAGAGTAGAGTATTTGAAAACATTTCTAACATTATGGACAATACAGTAAGTTTTGGAATGATAGTAGGTATTTGAAATATGAGCATTAGTGTAAGTTCTTTACATTTGTCAATGAAATCATGACTTCACAGCTTTTACTCTTCCTTTAAAAATACATCTACATAGCAGTCCAGTGTGGTAGGAAATATTCTTCAAATTCACAGAAGAGCACATTGAGGTTGAGATGTTTGACCAGTGGTTTACAATGTTGATAAATGATAGAAACTGTCAAATATGTTGTAAAATATGCAGGGAGCATGTACAATGTATTGAGGTTGATTTGGCCCAGATTAAATATCATAATAAAAAACTGGATAATAGCATGGAAAATTTTGCCCTGTATGATACCAATGTCAATAAAAGGGAGGTCCTTTGTTTAGAAGAAAAGAGATAATCTAGTGACTAATCAATTTTACTATCTCAGGTCTCTTTTGGATTCATCTTCTTGATCTTGTATAAGAATCTGGGGACCTTAGTAGAATCCTCATCCAGTCCCAGACTTAGTGTTAAATTGGGAAAGGTGGGATTCTCCACATATACATATTGTCTATAACTTTCCTCTAATGAAAATGCAGATTACAAAAGACTGACTAAGCCCATTTCTTTTCATGATTTCTCCCCATATACATACATATATATATACACATACATATTTTTCATCTTCTTTGAAAATTAAAAATAGATTTATAATTAACAATTAAAAATGGCCTGTATTATCTAAAATGTTTTCCACTCTTTTACTTATGTGAGGAAAGTTTTCAAACTAGATTTAAAATGCTTTATCCAATTAAGTTATAAGTTATCTAGTAAAATAGGGCACTTAGTTCTTTTTCTCACATACTATTTTATATATTTAGAGGAAATCTCCCCCAAACTGAAAATGAATTTGACAAATGAATTTAGCTGATGAACAGATGCATTTAAAATATAACAGATGGGTCTCCATTTTCTTAGGTGAGGTGATCTATATCCATTCTATCAAGTTACAAGGGTGAGCGAATCTGAAGCTCAGATGATATACAAAGAATTAGAAAATATTGATGGCTTCATGCCATAAATTAAATGAACCTTAATATTTATTGAAGTTGAAATATACATTTGGGCAACTTGAAAATGTTTCCCTTACTGCTTAGAATTGAATTAAATATGAAAAGCAAGGATTCCAAAACAATTCATATGTTCAAAATAACTCTTTAATTTGGAGCAGATACATTTAAATTCAGTAGATATGCTTTAAGAATACAGCAGTTTCATGGAGTTAGAGAAGAAATATCCAGAAATATAAAATAAAGGCGGTATAATTAGAAAGCTGAGGTCAGTGTGGTTAAGTGACTTGAATGAAAGGAAACAATGGAAGACCTTGGATGAGAACCAAAGTCCTGTCAATTATTAGGGGGTATTAATCTTTGTTTATTGCCTCTTCCAAATGCTATAAATTCCTAGTAATACTTCAGGTAGTATTAGACACTAGTTATGTAATTTCACCTATAGTATCCATAATACCAGAATTCCAGTTCTCCATTTTCTCTACTTCTTGAACAATGCTTAATTCATGAGAAAAACTGTACAGAAAATAGAAATAGATGGTCTTTACCACAACTTGATCAAAGCCATCTATAACAATCCAATAGACAACATCATACTAAATGGACAAAAACTGGAACCTTTTACTTTAAAATCAGGAACAAGACAAGGATGTCCGCTGTCACCACTCCCGTTCAACATACTTCGGAAACCATTAGCCTGACCAATTTGACAAGAGAGGCAAGTAAAAGGAATAAGGATAAGAAAGGAAGAAGTAAAACTATCACTATTTGCAGATGATGTAATACTTTACATGGAAGACCCCAAAAACTCCACAAGAAGACTCCTCGAATTCATCAACAAATTCAGCAGTGTAGCTAGATACAAAGTCTACACCCCAAAATCAATAGCATTCCTATACACAAACAACAAATAGACTAAGAGAGAAATTAAGGAAACCATACCTTTCACAATAGCATCCAAGAAACTGAAATATTTAGGAATCAATCTAACAAAAGAAGTAAAAGATCTATTCAATGGAAACTACAGTACTCTGAAAAAAAGAGATCAAAGAGGATTTCAATAAATGGAAAAATATTCCTTGCTCATGGATAGGAAGAAACAACACTGTGAAAATGGCCATACTTCCAAAACTGCTGTACAGATTCAATGCAATTCCCATTAAACTACCATTAGCATACCTCACAGATCTCAAGAAAACACTCTTAAAATTCATCTGGAACCAAAAGAGACCCAGAATAGCAAAAGAAATCTTGGGCAACAAGGACAAGTCAGGTGGAATTACAATCCCCGACCTGAAATTATACTACAAAGCTACTGTAGTAAAATCAACATGTTACTGGCTAAAAAGCAGACCAGAAGATCAATGAAACAGACTGGAAGACTCAGACACAACCACAAACACACTCAACCACCTAGTCTTTGATAAAGGGGCCAACCAAACTCACTGGAAGAATGATAGCCTCTTTAATAAATGGTGCTGGAAAAATTAGCTTGCCACTTGCCAAAGACTGAAAATAGACCCATCACCATGCACCAAACTCATGTCAAATGGATCACAGATCTCAATATTAAAGCAGAAATACTAAATCTATTGGAAGGGAAAGTAGGTAAAAAACTTGAAGGCATAGGGGTAGGCAGAGAGTTCATGAACAAATGCCTAACTGCCTGTGAAATACTCCAAAGAATCAACAACTGGGATTTCACCCTACTGAGAAGTTTCTGCACATCTAAAGAAATCATCAGCAGAGTAAAAAGAAAACCCACAAATTAGGAAAATATTTTAGCTTACTGTTCCTCAGACAAAGGTCTCCTATTTAGAACATATAAAGAATTAAAAAACATCAGCCCCCCAAATTCAAAGACCCAATCCAAAAATGGGCAGCTGAGATGGACACATGGTTCTTAGATAAAGAAATATGTGAGAAATAAATACATGAGAAAATATTCAACATCATTAGTCATTCGAGAAATGCAAATTAAAAAAACATTGATATTTCATCTCAGCCCAGTAAGAATGGGTATCATTAAGAAATCAACCAATAACAAATGCTGGCGAGGCTGTGGAGAAATAGGAACTCTTCTCCACTGCTGATGGGAATGCAGACTGGTGAAACCACTGTGGAAATCGGTTTGGAGATTCCTCAGCAAACTAGATCTAGAGGTCCCATTCAACCCAGCTATTCCCCTTCTGGGTATTTTCCCAGAAGATCTGAAAACATCATATCACAGCAGTATATGTGCACCCATGTTCAGAGCAGCACACTTTGTAATTGCTAAACTGTGGAAGCAACCCAAATGTCCAACCACTGAGGATTGGGTAAAAACATTGAGGTACTTTATAATAGAATATTACTCAGCTATAAAGAAAGATAAGGATTGGGTAAGGATTGGGGAGGATTGGGTAAAAAAATTGAGGTACTTTATAATAGAATATTACTCAGCTATAAAGAAAGATAAACTTGAGGCTTTTATAGGTAAATGGTCACAACTAGAGACCATACTCATAAGTGAAATAAATCATACCTGCATGTGTAAGCATCATATTGTCTCACTAGTGTAAGACCTGAAAGAGCAAATAAAGGTAGGTATGATAGACATTATGAAATGAAAGGAAAATACTCAAAAGTAAAGGGCAACTGGGGTGTGTGAAAAAAGAAGGGAAAGAAGGAAATTATGTAAGTATGCATATACAGGATAGCTAACATAGATGTACTACTGTCTTCCATTGGAGCCTGGCAAGAAGCCACAGTTAATGATCACTTGTTTGATCAATCTTGTATGTCTCTATTTGTTTTCCCGAGAGACCACTTTGAAGAGATCAGTAAGTAATACAACAAGTATTGTTAGTTTCCTTCAATTTTGTCTGTACCTCTGTTTTGTTTGTATTGTTTTTATGCTATTTTGTAAATGGATGACTTTGTTAATATGTTTTCCTTCTTTTATTTTTTAAAATAAAAAAGAACAATGCTTATTAAAGAAAACCTGCTTAATAAACCTTCCTACCTGTTTTCATTTTTCCATTTTATTTTGAGACGGTTTCATTCTATCCTTAAATAGCAATAATGTCACTATCCAAAGCTTAATTCTAATTTGAGCACTTGAAAATTAATTTCAGAAGTAAGCAAAGCACTAATACCTAGATGGGAACTATCAATTTAGACAGTAGCATTTTTCTCCATTTATATTTAATTTATTATTGGAGGTTTATGGCAGATATAGTTTCTGTCATCAGTATAACCAAAACATCAAACTTACCTTTCAAAGGAGGGACCAGGATCTCATAAGGGTGAGGTTTGCCCATTGTAGTCTGGATATAAGGACCTGCACAGATTCCCTAAAGAAGAGAAGCTTGACAGCATAATTGGTGGTAGCGTGAGACTGTGCTACCCTGTTCCCTTCTAACAAGAAAGCTTATGTTTTAGGTTGGGTGGCTTTGAAACATTGTGCGTATGGTGATTTGGCCTGTGTTTATACTTGTGAAGATTTTACTCATGAGGGTTTTACATTATCGGTTTTGCCACTGCCTAGCAGTGGGTTCATGCTTTAGAAATCTAAAGGGCAAAGCTATATTAGATAGTATACACCAAGCATTTTAGCACTGTAGGAAGCTGAGCTAGGAAGATGGCCAATTCCAGTCCTCCCTGGGCAAGTTAGCAATATAGTAAGATTCTGTTTCCAAATAATAAATTTAAAAGGTGGGAGGAGCCTGGGGATGTAGATCAGTGTGAAATCCTTAGGTTCAATCTCCAGTGCAGGAAATAAAATGAATTAAAATGGATAAAATTATGGGTATTAATATTTTTACAAAATAGCTGTCTAAATATATTAAAACTTTAACATAGATTTCTTGGATGACTTTTCTATGAACTAAAGTAATAATAAACAGAAACCACAAATCTCAGTGTCTTACAAATAACAATGTTATAGTCATGTATTATTTTGAAACAAAAATTCCCATCATTGCCGAATATCTTAGATGCTAATATCTCCACTCTACTTGGAACTGATTTGGATTGTTTAATGGATGCTAGTGGATCTAGAAATGTGTATTTACTATTTAGACTGGTACAACATATTACTATGAACAGGAAATCTTGTTAAAAATAGAAGTGTTCTTCTTACTATTCTGGAGCCTGGATATCCCAAGATTAAAATAGTGGTGGATTTAATATTGGTAAGGGTCTGGTTCTTGGTACATAGATGGTGGTCATTGTGCTTTCTTTGTCAGAAAAAGACAGAATTCTATGGGACCTCTTACACCCCATTCATGAAAGCCCTACTCAGTGACCTAATCACCTGACAATGGCCCCACCACCTATACCTTCATAGGGGCCATTAACTTTCACAGTGTGAACTCTGACCAGAAACAAACAAATGGTCTGATTGTAGTTGTTGGCCTGTCTTCGGTCATCAGTTGGGATATTTCATCTTTCATCATTGTGGCTGGTCTGTGCCCATGGTCTCTCCTTATCCAGTGGTGTACCTCACGCTTTTTTGCATGGCTCTTAGCTTCCTTTTGGACAAAAACAGAGCCCACGGTCTTATTAACTTTAATTTAACAATCACTGAGCATTGCCTTGCTTTGGATTGAACTAAAAAGTCACATAATTGATCGAGACTCACAAAGGAAGAAACCAGATTGTAAGTCTTGATGGGAGAATTGCCAAAGTCATATTATGAAAACCATAATTGAACATGAGAAATAAACAGACTTCACAATCCAATGATCTATATTCCAATATTAGGAATTAATAAAAGAAGAGTACAACACAACAGAAAGAATAAAACTACAAATTTCATAGAAGAAAAGAACAAATTGAAATATGAAAGGAATAGAAAAAATGAATGAAACAAAGATGCTGTTCTTGGAAAACATCAAGAACATTTCTAGCTAGTTGAAAAAAATAAAACAGAAAGAAGACACAATCTGCTAATATTAGAAAGAGATAAGGGGAAAAGACTACAAATCCATAGCCATTAAAAACAATAAAAAGGAAGTATTACAAATAACTTTCAACGATAAATTTCACAACTTATAAGTAATAGACAAATTAGTTGAAGCCCATAAGACATCAAGATTCAACCAAAATGAGTTAGATAATCTGAATAGCCCTAGTATCATTGCAAAACTAGAAATGTTAAAGACTACTAAAAATTAATCTCTAGGCTTAAATATTTTAATGGGTGAAATCTATCAAACATTTACAGAATTACCAAAGAAAATTTACAATTTTTTTCAAAAAATATCAGAATAAAGAATAGTCAATAGATTTTATGATGCTAGAATTACCTAGTACAACATACAGACAAATACAAAAAATAAAATCCACAGATCAATATCTCCTATTAATTTAGATATAAAAATCCTACTAAAATTAGCAAACAAGCCAGGGATATAGCTAAGTGGCACAGTGCCTGTCTGGCAATCACAAGGTCTTGAGTTCAATTCCTGGTACCAAAAAGAAACAAAATTCGCAAATAAAATCTAACAATATACAAAACATTATTGTCAGTTTATTTTAGTCATTTAAGACTAGTTTGATCTCTAATCAATGTAGTCATATTTCTCAATAAGTTAACAGAGAAAATTTAAAACTATTTCTCACACCCACTCATAACAAAAACATTCAACATGTTATGAATGGAAGGGTATTATCTTACTTTGATAATGAGCATGTACAAAAAATTTACAAAAGTTAATAGTGAAAAATCAATGCTTTATTCTCAAATAAGTCATAAACCAAGGATGTCTATTCTCATTCCTCTTATTCATAGTGCTAGAATTTCTAGCCATCTTTTTTTTTTTTTTTGGTTTTTCTCCGGTACTGGGAACCGAACTCACGATGTTGCGCTTGCCAGGCAGGCGCTTTTGCCGCTGAACTAAATCCCCAACCCCTCTAACCAACTTGATGGCAAGAAAAAGAAATAGTGAACTGAAGGAAAAAAAGAAATTTAACTACTTATAAATTAAGTGATTGCTTTCTAGCAGTATAGTTTTACAGTAACCTTGACAAGAGTCCAGCCTCCTTTGAAAAGAACTGAAAGACAGGGTAACATAAACAGACAGTGTGCTGTAGAAGCTAAAGATATCAGAAGTTGTAGTAACCAGAGAGTTTTCTCTCCATAATAGTACTTGACAAAAATCATGGAGATCTTCCATTCTGTGTGTGTGTGTGTGTGCGTATGTATATATGTAATAAAAAATAGAACCAATGATTGGGCCAGTAATATAGTTTACCTTAGAAATATCTATCATGTCCTATCTTGTGTCCAGTGTCATTAGTGTCACATAAAGAAGCTCATAAACATAATCTTTATATCTTTGAAAAAGAAATATTAACCTAGAAATAGGAATTATGAAATTTTAATATATTATTATATTAGAGTATTGAAACGGAAGTTGTTAACTTACAAAGAAATAAGACAAACTAGATTTTCTACAGAGAAGCTTTTAACTGTTGTTTTACATATTCACGACCATTGCCTGCTCACATTCACCTGAATCTAATATGTTATTTATATAACACAGAGTTAAGTTTGCATTAACATTTGGGGTCCTAGTAATTTAATATCTGTATTTCCAGTGCTCAAATATAATTATATGAATGAGTGCTTCTCTGTCTTTTTTCATTATAAACAAATATAAGATAGCTACATAATTTGAACCTAAAATAAATCCCATGCAAAAGGTTATTAGGTGAAAATTGTGGTATTAAATGAAGTTTTAATAATTTTTTTCATTCATGTGGAATATCCTCTCACCTCTGATATTTACAGTTAGAAGTCACAAAGTCAGACAACATTCCAAGACCCCAAGTAGAAACCCCAATTAAACACTTAAACTAATAGCTTTGGGGACAAAACTCCTCACATATATCTAGTTTCAATGAATGGCAATCTACATGTATTCCTAAGGCTTGGATCTAGAGAAAAAATTTCCTCTAGGAAGAATAATTGATAGCACTTAGCTTTGGCTTTTTTTCCAAGATTGCTATTTTTTTAACTTATAATGCCACAGTGAAATACATACAAAGCAAAAATAGATGTGTAAAAGACAACAAGCGCTGTGGTAATACCTACCTTTTCAACATGTACTTCACAGAATTGAATTTGTTCTATAATATAGCAAGTAAATTTCCCCTTCCAAAGCTGTCCCATTTCACATATGTCTGCAGATTTCATTATCAAGAAGATACCAAAAGATAAACTAATTGGTCACATATTTAATATAACGAGATCTGATATTGAAAGTCACTATGTGCAAAATAAATACCTCATCTGTCTTCTAGAGTCTCTAAAATTGCATTATTTCAGATAGGTTCTTTACTTACAGTCATCACATTTCAAAATCACTTTTAAAATGCAATTAACACAGAAGGGAATTTGGGATAATATTACTATACCTTTTCTGAGTTGATTGCCTACAACTTGGCATATTTACTCTAAGCCATTTTCACTAAAGCAAGTCACATCACCAACTCAATATAGGGGGAGTAGGGAAGTGAATTCCTCAAATAAGGGTCTGAGTCATAGAAGGAGCTAACATTTTTGTAATATTACTATATTATTTATATAGGTAATATTCTGTCTCTCCTCTCTCTCTCTCTCTCTCTCTCTCTCTGTCTCTCTGTCTCTCTGTCTCTCTCTCTCTCTCTCTGTCTCTCTGTCTCTCTCTCTCTCTCCCCAGTAGTATGGATGGAACTAATGCCATTTTAAGCATTCATAAAGTGTTAACATTAAATAATCATGGAATCATGAACTTAACAAACTGAACTTCAACAAATACCTCAAGAAGAATCTTTACAGATTACCTTGTCTAACTACAAAGCAACATTAAAGGATATGATTCAAAGAAGTTCTACTGCAAAAAAAAACCTACAAGACTATA
>NW_004955438.1:8028682-8145219 GCF_000276665.1 Chinchilla lanigera | reverse complement strand
GAGAGAGAGAGAGAGAGAGAGAGAGAGAGAGAGAGAGAGAGAGAGAGAGAGAAAGCTTAGAGGACCACTAAGGCATTCAGAAAATTGTGGGATTGCTGAACATATGAATTGTTCAGATTGAAACGTTCTTTACCTAGAATTAAGCTCTACCAGTTAGTTCACTACACAGGAAAAGAAAATTGAATTTTCTAAAAATGCATTGAGCTGCTGGGAATATTAAATTTAATCTTTCACAAGAGAGGATCCAGTGTTGGTATAACTGGTTAGCTGAGGAGCTTTAATTCTCCAATACAAAACTGAAGTTACCAGGAGGTCCACGGTGATGTGCCACTGACACACAATAAGATACATTGACCGACTTTTTCATGAAGTTCAATTTACTGAATTTTACAGACTACATTATATTTTGAGACTCTATTCTCCCTATATGTAACATTAAAGTACCCATTCATTTTCATGAAATGGTTGGGAGGTCAAGGAGCAGTGCTTTTCTGTGCTTGTCCAGTGTTACAAAATTCTACTTGTTTTCAAGTCTCAGAACATTGGTGTATGGGTTTTTGCATTTCTTCCTTTCTGAGTTCTTTGGCAAGGAAAGAACTGGCTGAGTATTTTATAGTTTTTTCAGCACTGGATCTTTGGCATCAGCAGCCTATGCTAGAAACACAATGGTTATGCTGAATAAAAGTAGTGACAGACACCGTTCCGACAAAGACTTTCTGGACAGTCACTGAACCTGTGATTTTTCTCCTAGAAAATAGTTATCCTATCTACAGTATTCCAGGCTTCCTAGCAATTATTTGTGGCCGTAGATAGTTCTGACCATGGAATGTGAGTGAAAGTGGTGTTTGACACATCCAGAACTGTTCCTTGATACCCTCCCATGCAAGACACTCTACTTTGGTCAATCTACTTTTATACTTTTATTTCTTGTTTATAAGTTGGACAAAGCCACTAGACAAGCCAGTGGATATCTTTTTCTATATAATCTTAATACATTGACCCTTCTAATATTGTGAATCTTTCTGCTTGCTATAAAAATAAAATTAAGTTTTACTTTAGGCTGAGAGAGTCCAATGTGTCAGAACTCTGGCCATGACTGTAAAGACAAAGCACTTCTCTCATCCTGCCTTCTGTTCTGAAATTCCTAGAGAGATTACCTTGAAATTCTTCTTAAGAAAAAGATGATTATGTAACCTTTACAATTATTTTTCTATTCATTTGTCTTTTGATTGATTGGCTGTCTGATCATTGAGGTACAATTAATTTCTGTCATGTATTAATGGCAGTAGTAAAAGTAATTGTATAAACTATTTTTAATTAACTATTGCAAATGATATGTCCATAAGTGAAAAATATAAGTAGAAATGACAACTTAATGATTTCTTGTCTCCAAAAGAAGATTTTCACTCAATAAATTGTCCATTCCATGAGATGGTCCTGCACAAAGGCCCGTTGTTCATTCAGTAACTTCCCTCTGAGTTTGTCTAATATTCATAAACATCAAATTTAATGATTACTATTAAATTCACAGCTGTAAAATGTTACACAATGCTAGATAGCTCTTTCTCTTTTTTCTTCCTGACACCGAATATTATTCCCCCATTCTATAGTCTACCAAAGCCAATACAGAAGAAGCATTGATACTAGCTCAAATCTGTTGAAATGCTGAATATCATTTATCAAATATTTTTTTCACTCTTTTCTTCCTAATATTGGATACTTACAATTTTATGGAAATTCGGTTATTATATCTACTTTTTTCTCAGTTAACTCACCAACATGATTTTCATTATCTTGAGATTGAAAGTTGTTTTTTTCATTTTTATCAAATTTAAATTATTTCATCACTTGCACTTCAAAGGATATCTAGCATTGGAAACAAAACATAATGAGGAGCTCAGAGGAAATTGCTGGGTCATTTCAGTGGCTCAATATTCTGAAGTAAGAGACACAAAAGTATTTCTTATCTAGCAGATGATCATCAAGTAATGCTGAAAAGAATAACATGAGTACTTTTCTATAATATCTCTTGTTGTTGTAAAGAATAAAAGATAGCGTGAGCCGTGATTGAATAAATGGGCTACATACAATGTCTTTCTACATATATTAGAAACTTTGAATGACAGTAACAGCTATTATTTATTAAAGGTGGGTTATTTTAGAGCCATCCCTATAGCTGAGTACTCTCTTGCCACAAGGTATTGTGCTTCCTGCTTCATAGCTGATGTTATGGGAGAACAGGTAACTACCTTAAGGTTTCAGCAGCAGCAACTTGCTCTGCCAGGATTCCAACTCTACTTGCATTCACTTTCACGTGGTACATGGAGAATATCTAACAAAATCATGCAAAGATAAGATGGCCAAAGTGCTTAGTTGGAACAGTGCTGATGTTTATTTGACTCTACATAGACTTCTTTCATAGAACCATGTGCAAAGTATATTTTTCTTTTAAAAAGCTTCAATTACCATATATTGTGGGTTTAAGTCAAACTGGCATATAAAGTGACCTGCATTTTTTTCTGTATAAACATTTCAATTTTGATTTAATGTCTAGATTTACTCATCCAGCTGCTACTCTAAGCAGTTGCAGCCCTGGGGCAGGGATCAGGAGATTGCAGCTCTCTCCTGCAAGTTGCTCATTAGCCCCTAAGAGGAACTGGAAAAGGCAGAGCACTGACTGGGTTGAAGGCATAAATAGCTTTCAGCTGGCTTCTCATTATTATAGCATGTGAGACTTAGAACGATGCTGAAGATCAGTTTCTCCAGTTCTAGTTTATGGAGAAAGTTCAGGCACTGAAAAACAATGTGCTATACACAAGATGGTGCACTTCTGTAGTAAACCCAGGTTGTTGGACACCAGGTGAAATACCCCTTGCATTCTCCTTTGAGATAACTTGATTTCCAGATGCTATGGCAAAATCTTGTTCTGTATCTGTAAATTGTTCTGTCCTTGCACAGGGGGTTCATGATGAAAGTCACCTATGCTATAAAAATTACAAACAAGACAAACAGTATGGGGCTGGGGATTTAGCTCAGGGGCAAAAGCGCCTGCCTGGCAAGTGCAAGGTCGTGAGTTCGGTTCCCGGTTCCGGAGAAAAACCAAAAAAAAGACAAACAGTATGATAGGTACGATAGGTGAATGTGTGTTTTATTTGAATCATGTGTTATTTTTATCACAATTCCTAGCATTTTTTCATAGATGAATCATCAAAGTCATTGCCGTTGGCATTTGGGGCCCAAATCTTGGAAAATCTTTAGAGAAGATCATTTGGAGACATATGCAAGAGTTAGATTCCTGAATGCTCTTTTGTTTTGTGATATGGCAAGGATGAAGATGATTTTAAAGCCAGCATTGTCAGCTTAAATTCGGAGTGTAGTAATATAAAACTTTAGTAAAATTGTATTCTGTGAGATCTGATTTCTATATGATAAACTCAACAAATGAACCAAAATATTAAATTCCCATTTTTTTCATTAATATTGATACATTAGTATTAAGCATTAATGTATTGCTTCTTTTTTTCTTCCCCAAAGACATGCACATGTACATTTGTATACATACATGTTCACAGGGCACAATTCTTGTAACTTTTAAGACAATTTTAAAACATGAACTTCCCAGCAATTGTAAAGATATTCTCTACTGGTGACCAAATAAACCTTGCATACTCTTTTGTGTGCTTTTTTGCCACATTGAAATTCTTCCTGTAACAAACCCTAATTTCTGAATAGGAGAGAAATGTATCTGATCTTTGAATTTTTCCTATTAATAAAACAAATGGCACAATGATAAGTTTCACACCCCTGCCTTATATATTCATTAAGAACATAAGACCCCCAAAAACCACAAAAATAAATGAAAAAAGGGAAGAGTCAATGCCATATTTTAAATACAGTTTAGTGGCATTTACTGATACTGTTGATCATTTTTCTCTTTCTGTGAGACAGGAGCGGGGAACTATCAAAAGAGCACAATGCGGCCTAGAGCAGTCTCATAAGAATTTGTTAGCAGCAGCACAAGTGATTGACAAAACCATCTGGAAGAAGGACTGAGCAATAATTTCTAAATGTTAATGCTCCTTTATTTGTATTTTTCATGTGCATGTTTGCTAACAGTCATTGTCTGTCCCCTACATCTTTAATGAGTTCCCTAAAAATGGAGGGTGCTAACTACTATACGGTTTATTCCCATTTTGTTTACTATAGGAGCAACAGGGCTTGGTTTCATTCAAGGGAAAGCTAAAACTGCATCAGTCAAACTGAGAAAATAAGAGAAAACTATTGCTTTTGGAAGAATGTGCAAGGGATTAGGAGATGGAAGAGATTTGATGCACAGTGGTGCTTATTAGGAGGATTTCATCAATCCATAGTTTCAGTGTGATGTGTCTGATTTTTGCTGTGTCATAATATATATTTTGGTCTTAGGGTATCTGTTGGAGAATACAAAATGGATTTTTGTAATGCTGAATAGATTGCATTTCTCCACACACTGCAATATTCAGGATTTCTTCCCTTCTACTCCTTTATATTAAATTCTGAGTTTGGGAGTTATCACATATTAGTTCTTTTTATATCTTTAGTATTTGAAATGTATTTTATAAGAAAGGCTCAATGTCTGTTTATTGAATAAATAAGTGTAACTATTATTAGATTCTGAACTTAGTGGAATGATTGTTGTTCAAAATCAGAAAAGTCTATTTAATAGAACATGCCACATACCTAAATTAGTATCAATTAAATTTGTGCAGAGCATTTTATATCATAAGAACTACTTTTATGTATTTGTGTAAACACACAGTTTAGGTTTCTTGGGACCATTGTCAAATTACCACGATTTTTTTTTTTTTTTTTGGTTTGCTAAAAACAATAAGAAATAATTTTATCAAAATTCCGGAGGGCAGAAGTCTAAAACCCTCCCAAAAATAATTCTGAATTCAAGGTGTCATAGGGCTATGTCTTTCTATAGGTCAAGGAAGAATATTTCCCTGCCTCTTCCTAACTTCCTAATATTGTTGGCAATGTTTGGAATTTCTGGATTTGCAGCTGCATTGCTGTGATTTCTGTCACCTTTTTACTTGTCTGTCTTCCCTCTGTTTGAGTCCTCACGTTTTTTTTTTTTTTGCTTCTTATGAAGATATCTACTATTACAGTAAGAGCAACAATTTCCAACTTATGTCACATTCTGAGATTCTATGCAGACCTGAATTTTGCATGAACACTATAGAACTCAGAACACCAGTTTATAGTGAACATGTTTGGCCCCTTTGTCAAAGATAAGGTGGCAGAGTGTGTTTGTGGTTGTGGCTGCATCTTCTAGTCTGTTCCATTGATCCTCAGGTCTATTTTTTTTTTCCAGTACCATGCTGATTTTATCATAGTAGCTTTGTAGTATACTTTCAAGTCAGGGATTGTGAAACCTCCTGCCTTGCCTGTATCACCTTGTTTTGAAATTCTGTATCCTTTTTATTGTTTCTGTGTAGATTTATGTGTTTGATTTTGCTATTTTGTTTTTATTCTTTTCTCTCTAAAACATAAAAAGAGAACATCAGGTTGAAATTATGTACTTCTTCACTATCTGATTATGAGACCTGGGACAAGATACTCTATACCTTCAAACTTTAGTTCCCTTGTATATATAAGGAGAATGTTTTTACTCTCTACCTCAAGAGGCAAAGTAAGGACAGCTAGAACTACTATACTAAAGCTTTCATCACAGCACCTGGCACATTGAGTGAATTCTACTAAACAACACCTCAAAGTAATGTAAAACAAAAGTTAATAGTATTTTTATGATAATATCCTTATAGCACAGAACAGTGACAAAATGTTAAGGAAAGAAATTCTGAACATGTTTTAATGAACACTAAAAATTGTGGAGTGGTTATCTACAGAAAGATGTAAGAGTTTATCAGCACAATAAGTTCCGGACTTGTTCATAAATGTCCTCTCTTGGTAAAACATTATTCTGTCAGAATCACACCAATGGTCTTGTTATACACGAACACAAGAGAAAGTTATCTGCCAGAGGTGTTGCACCGGGGAAATGAAGTAGTGGTCACTGACTTACATTGTTCCAAAGGGCACAGATTAAAAAGAATGAGCCTAAGAGAAGCATGGCCTATAACTTCTTCAAGGAGTGCTTTTTGAAAATAATAGTTTCTCATAATCAGAAATATGTTCAAATTTGCACAGCTAGAATTGGAGGCTAACAGCAGACACATTCACCTAATAGTTGAAAGAGCGGTGAGCACTTTGAATTCCTATAATTTCAAAAAATTTGCAAAGGATTAATTCATATACTGTTCTAAACACTTACCAGGCTTCTCACATAGTCCTCACTACTTCCTGTAGCATATGCTATGAATTTCCCCTCGTTCTTTGAAGATGGAAATAGAAACGAAATAAATCAAATGGAGTCCCAATTTGTGTACAGTTGTAAAATCATTGCAATTAAAGAGATGTAATCATTGGTTGTAATTTTACCCTATATCTTAATTCATTACAAAAATAGCAATGTCTTTGTACTGTCCTGCGTTTAGTAACTCTTCCCACTAGCATGAATGTTGCCACCGTAATAGTGAGTGTTGTCTATTTGGAAATAAATAGGAAGAGCTTAGATAACTACATTAACTTACATTTCTTCCTTCAATATAAAATATCTAGTAGGTTTTCAATATGTATTAGGGACTCAGTAGACATGGCTTTTCTGGGCATTGGCTTTCAAGGTTATGAGGTGATTAAAACAACATCATATTCCTGGTCTGACTTCTTGACTGAAAACAAAGTGTCACCTCTTTTTCCCAGGCTTGCAAAAATCTGGAAACAGGATTATTGAAATGATGCACAAAATTATATGATTAAATGATACATTACAATTATATATAGGAATTAGTATTTCAACTTGTTATTGAATAATTCGGTTGGTTTGAATACTTGGATTAAACATTTTATGGCATATTTTACTGTATGGACTGGATCAAAAACTGGACTGTCAGACTTGTTTCCTTTTTGGGTGGGGCAAATTGTGAAGGTTTTTCCTCTCACTTCGTCCTCTTCACAATATTGATTAGAAAAAATTCCTGTGAACTAATGGTCAATATTCAAATAGTATGTTTTAACTCTGCATTTATCATGAAATAGTCATGGTGTCCAGAGGTGCAGCTTTTGGAAGGTGATTGGGTTATGTATGAGGTGCTATAGCTGACGGATGTTTAGAAGTAGTGCTGATCAGAAAGAGGCAGGCCCCTGGAGGCATAGCCTGGAAGGGTTTACAGTGGACCCTTGAGTTACAACCGGCCTGACATATGAGCAACTTAGATTATGACTGGAATTTTAGTTTCAACTTATGACCCGAATGTTGACCACTAGTGCTTCCAGGTGGTCTCAGATACAGATTTATTCACTAAAGAGTTCTGGAAGGAACTTTACAACATCCTTTCCTGTGTGGGGTGCAGGAATCTCAGGCCAGGGTCTCTCTAATAACAGTGAAGTCAGTCTGTATGCAGGAGAGAGACTTTGAAGGCTGAGTAGCAGAGCCTGAGCCTTCAAATGACAACAGTAGTTACATCCACCCCTTGGGGAAAAATTGAGTTCAGAAGTAAAGGGTCCGCTCTGTCTGTCTCCTGGCACCCCCTCTTCTCTCTCTACTTCCTGGTCGCCATGATGTGAGTAGTTTTCTTCAGCCATGCCCTTCTACTGTGCTATTTTGGCCTTGGAGCCAACCCACTGTGGATGGTAATCAAGTGAAAAAATATGTCTCTCTTCCTTTAAGTTGCAGGTGTTGAGTACTATAGCTCACTAAAAGAAAGTACCTAAGACACAGGCAATATTCTTTTTTAACTGGGAAAATGACATATCCAGAAAACTAGTGAGATTTAGTAAATGTGTTTCTCTATTTAGGTTGGAGCATATGAGCTAAAAGTACCAGCACATTTTGTTCTGTTACTAATCTTTCAGTGGAATAAACCACAGGAGAGATAACTTTTATTTGTCTGATTTAATTGCTTTTGAGGAAATGGATACGCCTAAAGCTACCTGACTAATGGACAAAACTGTAGAGACAGAAGTGAATGTACCAGAAAAGAAGGCAATCACTATTGATGCAGTAAACAACTTATAGCCCCAGGGATGCTCTGAGATACATTTTTACCCCTGGAGACTGCCCCTAGAAATACACTTAGTAAGTAAACGTGTATATCTGTCCATCATGTTCTTTATATTAATAATTTATTAACATTACCCTTTAGCCAGCAGCAGCCTTTCCTTAGAAAATTATGCCTACATTATGAAATTATTACTCTCTGGTACCAAAAAAGAAATTGGTACTAACAGAGAAAACTGATGCTATTTTAATTTGATTATCTTTGTTGACATTTAACAAGTAGTGTGTGTGTGTGTGTGTGTGTGTGTGTGTGTGTGTGTGTGTGCATGGCATTACTTACTTTAATGATTGAGAAGGAAGAGAAGTATTGGAAGAAGCTCTCTGCATACTGTGTATCCCAAGAGCAATTATCTAACCACTCAAACAATAAGAGAGAAAGAGAATTTTTCAAATGGAAATATTGATTGAGTTCCTGCCAAAGACCTCTCTCTATTCAATATTTGGAGAACACAAGGATGAAGAAGATTCAATCTTTGTCCCTATGAAACTCAACCAAGGCAAGGAAATGTAGGCAGAAGCAAAGCATTGAAGACAATTTACATCATAGTTAGTGACCCAGGTAAGATAGGGCCTGAGAGTTGTTAAGAAACAGAGGCTGAAAACGCACACAGTAGCAGATTTCTGGAGCAACTTGGTGCTGAGATTGAGCAGTTAATGTTTATTTTTCATTTTTCTGTAACCACAGACAGAAGAGGTAGACAGCTACATTTAAAAATTTACTTTTGCTATATTTCATCATATGAGTTTCATCTGAAAAAGAGGATAGAAGAAAAATTTTCTTAAGATTGTGAAGCGTAAGTTACTCTTGCACATTGATTGAGACATTTCAATGGAAATGTGTTTTTGCTTTCCTGCCTTTAGAGATGCTTCAGCCTTGCTGTCTTCTGTTTCCCTTTAACTTTAAGGTTGCAGTGAGAGAATTCTAAACCATGAGTGACAATGAGAAACGTGGCCTCTGTGGGAATTCTGGGTCTCTGGGATTTCTGTATGTTTAATTGGAGGTGGGAAGAGTCAGCAGAGGGTGGCCTGCAGGCTCTGCTATAGCCATGGAACTGGAGCATACTGTGGTTGCCTTCCTGCACCTGGGGGACAGCTCTGAGATTTTCCTTTACATCCTGCTATCTTAATTTGTAAAAACACCACACAAAAACTGTGCCATAGTCACATTACAGCTGAGCTGGGTTTCCCCATACCTCTTGTCATTTGCAGGTTAAATCCCAGTTTTAACAATCCCAGGTTAAACAATTTTGACCAACTGATTGGAATGTTGCTTAGGACCAGAGACACAGGACGAGGATAGAGTGTTCGCCGTGGAAACCAGGAGTATTTGTCTTGGAATATTTGATTATTTCCAGACTTTGTTTTGTTTCTTTATTATTATTTTTTATAATAGGGATTAAACTCAGGACCTTCACACTGAGTTACATTCCTGCCTTTGAAAATTTTTTTATGTAGGGTTTTCATAAGTCACTACATTGTACAGGCTGAGCTCAAACTTGTGCAGTTTTTGCATCGTCCTTCTAGAGAGTTGGGATTATGGACTTACTTTTCTTTGTTACATTTTTCAACATTAATAAAATGACAGTAACTGGCCTTTGATTGTGATTAGTATCACAATTCCAGCTTTATTGGAAAAGTCTACTTCACAGCAATCTTTTATTGATAGATGGTCTTGTTACGTAGTCCAGGCTGGCCCTGAACTTTCTAGATAACCCAACCTGGCCTTCAACAATTGATCCTCTTGCTTCATCCTCCTGAGTGCTGGGATTACAGGTGTGTGTCACATAATGATCTAGCAAAACTGAAAATTAGGAAACAGGACTTAGATTTATGCTTATCAAATTGTATGAGCTCAATAACTAGAGTTTGTTGTTTTCTTTTAAAACTTTCAATACATCAGTGGTATATTACTTACATTTGTAATACACCAATAGGTTACTAGAGCAACTAAAAGACATATGAAATATAAATCCCCATCTTTTATTATTAGTTTCAACACATATCTATTTTCCTGTCGAGCTGAAGTGAGATTTCTGCATGCTCATTCGCAGTTTCTGTACCTATCCTGTCACATCTCAGAGGACAGCTCTAGCCAGAGGATCACATTTGAAGTAGGGTGGACTTAGAAGATCCTCAGAGCAGTCAGAAAATCCCATTGTAAATGACACAGTTAAAAAACAGTACACGTAATGCTTGCTTAGTCGGGTCTATCCACATTTTTCTGCATTAGTACAAGCTACTGTCTGACTTAGTTAAGAGAAGAGAAATTGTCTTTCAGGCATTGCTGTGGTTTGAATCTGCAATATTCTCCCACAGCCTCATCAGCTTAGAGGCTGGATTTTAGGACTGGGGTTGGATTATGAGGGCACCTTAGCTGAATGTGTGGTTGTCAGAAGAGATGGTCCCAGGGCCTTGACCCCAGCGGTGCTTCTCCTGACTCCTCCCTTCTCTGTGTACATCCTCTCCTCAATGCCGAGCGGATTTGCTCTGTTAGGCTCCCATCTCTGCTACTTGTCCCTCAGAGGAGGAGCAGATTTCCTCTGCCCACAACCTTGCACCATGACCCTTCTGTTAGAAGTCTATGGATAGTGGCCTGAAACTTCTACAACTGTGGGTCAAAATAAACTTGCCCTTTATGTGTAGACTGTCAGGAATTGTTTGTCAGTGAGGGGGAAAGTGACTAATATGGGCACTACAGTTGAGTTGGTGGAACTCATGCAATATCACACTATTCGTATTTTTGTATGATTTTTATGTGCACAAAGAGTTTTTGTCTGTGAAAAAACAGCCCAGGATCTTGGGGGAAACTGCAATCTGTAAGAAATTTTTAAATATTAAAAGAAGCATATACGCCACTCTGAAATGCTAGCAATTCCATCTAGTTGCTTCCAAGTTCATATGTGTGAAATTTCACTGACTGATACTAGTTCAACTTTTAGAGCTTTTTCTTCTACTTTCTTTCTTTCTTTCTTTTTTTTTTTTTTTCCCAGTACCGGAAATCGAACTCACAACCTCGCACTTGCCAGACAGGCGCTGTGCTGCTGAGCTAAATCCCCAGCTCCTGCTTCTACTTTCCTTCAGCCTCCTGCTTCTCCTGCTTTGTATCCTCTACCTGGTTCTGTTAAGTGAAATAAATCAGACACACAAGCTTACCTATCACATGCTTTGTCTGCCGTGAGCAACCTAAAGTACAAACAATTTAAAGAAAGAAATAAACAATGGAGGATAGAAAGTAGATAAATAGACCTCTTGTAAATGGAAAAGGGGTCTAGAGCTGGAGAGAGGAGAGGGGATGGAGGAGTAAAGAAACCATTAAGCTGTGTCATGTACGTGTCCCAATTCCCCACCGTGAAGGTGATCACTATGTACTGCAAACATGTGCTAATAAAAATAGGCAATAGAAAAGGTTACATTGGTTTTTATTTGGTGATGCAGAAAATACTGTTAATCCTTTTAATCTCCATTTCCCCCCTCTTTCCATACCAATGGAGTCCCTGATTTGTTTTCCTGAGTAAATGATTGCACAGAACAAAACGTGTATTCTTCATTCTCCCTTGAAATCAAGTATAACCTTGCTATCTCAGGTTGTCCAGGGTCTGACATAAGTAATTGTGAACTCTTCCACCATCTACCATTTTCACACAGATTTATTTTAGGTGAAAACGGGCATCAAGGGTGCCTATAGGGCAAGAAAGGGAAATGGGGATGACGTACAAAGGCTAAAAAACATGTAGAGATGAACTCTTGATTATTGAAATAAAAATTTGAAGGTCAACAGCATGCAGCTGTTCTTAGGACTGGGGGAGAAAATCCAAACTATTTTATTAATAGCAGTATTACTTCCCTGCCCTTTGTCTTTCAGTTTCTCTCTTTTCAGTTTTCTCTCTTTTCTTTCTTTTTTGTGGCCATGTGTTTTTATTTTCTACAGAGTACTTGAGTACTACAATGTGGAGGAACTTCCAAATATTTTGACTACCACATGCTTTCTGTTGCCAAAAACATAAGTTGGGTGTGGTGTGCATAACTCTAATCCCAGCACTTGGGACCCTGAGGTAGGACCGTTGTGAGTTCTAAGTTCGAGGCCAGTCTGGGTTACACAGTGAGTTCAAGGCCAGTCTAAACTGCATAGTGAAACCCTGTCTCAAAAGATGAGAAAAAAGCATAAAGTAAAAGCTAATATAATATAATAAAAAAATTAGAAATTAATTTTTAAAAAGCCATAATATACTTTTTTGCTTTTTTCTGAAGATGTCTGAGATATTATTCCTTTCTCCATATTGAAGAGTAGATATTCCATTTTTAAATATGCATGCATATTTCTTCCCATGAAGCTTCAAATAAAAAATTGAAAAATATTATAGTTTATTGTATAAAACAATTTTCAAAATTGAAGACTTGTTTACTTAGAGCACTAAGGTTTTTTTCCCTACTCTTTCCTCTTTACTGCAAGGGCAATCAAGCTAAAACTCATTCATATGGAAATGTATTGGAAACAAATTACCATATGATTAGTGGAATTAAATATGCAGAAAATTCTTACCAAGGAACATATTTTGGATTCAACAGTTCAAAAAATTTTATGCCCTTTTTTGAACAAAGGGTAATACCTTAATTAGTTAGGCACATTCTCTGTTTGCAGCATCTCTGTGTTAGGCTCTCTCAATTTGGAAAACCTTCAGAGATGTGCTGAAAATTTCCCAGAACGGGGAAAAGTTGAGTTCACCAGTTTGCCACTTTGTATATAGGGCATGCCCAAGTGGATTAGCCTTCCTCAGATTCCACAGAATTGAATTTGACAATTTTTGTCTTCTATTAGCACTGCAAAACTGAATTGCGTTATTTTATGGACTATATCTGGTACACAAGGGTCACCAATAAGAGCACAAACACAAAAATCAACTGGAATCATGATGCAGAGATGGTAAGCAGTAAAAAGGGAAATTCGTGATAAAAGGCCTGTGTTTGAGAACATATAGCTCAGGATTACCTGAAGGGTATTTTAAGAAATACAAGTCCTAGAAAGTCTCCCAAGGGAAAAAGCAGGTTCCATGTTCAACAGCACTTTAGAAATTCTGTCAAAGATAAAGAAAACTTAAGGTATTATTTATGCCAAAATATTCTGGATTTATTTGATTGAATGGTCCTTTCATTACCTAATACAGATAATAAAATGAGCATTTATTGCTAAGAAGATTTTTATAGAATGCCGTTTGGGAAATACTTGTATTTAACAGATTCTTATAAACGAAATTTTGTCCTTAATTTAAAAGATATTTTGCAACTAGAAATGAAAGAGGATATAATATGCTAATTAACTGTACACTTCTAGCCGTAATTGACTTTGAGGCACAACTTGACTAGAAAGCTTTGATGACTACCTGGCATGTGTGTGGTGGATATATACATATGTTCATGTCTTAAATACATATAGGTATGGGTAAACACATTTGCTCACATGCACTCTGTCATTTAGTATTCATTGCCTTCTTTTCCCAAAATAATTCAGGGCAACTACAACTTTTCAATGGTTCATTTATTTTCTGCATAGTAATATCTACTGAAAACAACACATTCTAAAAATACACCATCACTGTGTCAAGTTTCATAGAGATATTTGTACAAAACCCTCTACTTGAGTGTAAGTGATGCCAATGGCTTGCTTCTAGCTTGTGGAGTATGGCCACTGTAAAGGCTTTCATTTATTTAATTCAGGTTTTATTAAGTTGATTTTGAGTCACTTATCTTGGGAAGGCATAGTCTAATCAAGTGAAAGCCTTTAAAAGACTGACTGTAGCTCTCTTTCTAGCATACAGATTGCCGACCTTTAAGAAGCAAGCCACCATGAACTCCACAGCCAGAAAGAGTTGAGTTCTGTCAACAACTTAAATGACCTGGAAAAAGGCTATGAATGTCAGGTGGCACCATATTCCAGGCAGATCCTTGACTGCACAGTTGGGAGACCAAGAACAGAGAAGCAGTTATCCTATGCCTGGACCTTTGAGACCCAGAAGCTGTGAGACATAAATACAGGTTGTTTCCCAGCCCTAAATTTGTAGAAATCTATTACATAGGAATAGAAGACTAGTACAATGATGAATAGGAGTTTTGAATTCCAGTAGTCTGGTTTTCTGGCTTGTATTCCTAAACTCTGTGATATCCAGTTAGGCTTTCAGAGAAATACTTAATGTTTGCTATCCCATATATGTACAAATGGTCCTCCATGTATAATGGCTTGACTGATGATTTTTTTGATGTTACAATGGTGTAAAATACTGTGCTCAGCAGAAATTGTACTATAAGCTTTGAATTTTCATCTTCCCTGCCTAGCAATATGCTGTATGACACTTTCTTAGGCCACTGAGTAGTGGCCACCAGCTAAAACTCCCTGGCAGCCTTATGATCACAAAGTAAATGACAGATGTCCTACTATATAATGTGTTGTTAAGTGATAATGTTCGCTAGGTTAGGTTTCTTCAGTATGTTTCTAACCTGCTGTAGATTTACTACATGAGATTTAGATTTTTGTGGCAATAGGGATAATACTAACACTATGCTAATTCTCCTATAACAATTGCTGAGGCTGAGTGATTTATAAAGAACTTTTACTTTACCAAATTTCAGGAGGTTAGAAAGATAAAGATCAAGATACCAGCAAATTTAGCTGTCTGTTGAGGGCTGTTCTCTGCTTCCAAGATGGCACATGGTGCGGTTGTCTTTGGAGAGGAGGAATGCATGGTGGGGAAGATGGAAAGAGTACAAGGTACAAATTCATTCTCTGTCACTGTCTCTGTCTCTGTCTCTCTCTCCCCTTTACAGTGACGCCTACTACTATTTCAAAAGGCAATGTTCTCACAGCTCAATTATCACTTAAAATTCTTACTTCTTAGTAGTATTGCAAAGGTTAGAGTTCAACATGAATTTTTTTTGTTGTTTTGTTTTGGTTTCTGTATCAGGAATTGAACTCAGGACCTTGTGCTTGCCAGGCAGGCACCTATGCAACTGAACTATATCCCCGGCCCTCAACATGAACTTTGGTAGGATCAAAATCATAGAAATACTTTACACCTTAAACCACAGCAATACTTTATTTGCATTTTTGTATTGTTTTCTTTTTTTTGTTTCTTCTCTCCTATGTAATGTTTAGAAGTATTTAGGGAAATTGATCATTATACCAGATAGATGTGAAGTAACAGCGTTTACTCTGTGGTTCTAGTTTTGTTCTTACTTTCTTAAATGAACTTGGAACACTTTGCGTCTCTCTCTGCTTCAATTTCTTTGTGACACTGGGCCTATTTTGTTCAATTTCCCATTTGAAGAGGCTAAACCTAGTTACTGTACCATTTGATGATGACTACCAAAAAGACGTCTCTCGAATGACAAGCATTCACAAAATATTACCTAACATGCCTACAATCCATTTCAAAGTTCATTTTAGTGTTTATTCAGTGCTGAGTGCTATTAATCTTCACAAATTCTTTAAAAATCTATTCTTTTTTGTTTTAACAACCCAAAGGGAACGACAGTTGAATTACATGACTTGCTTCTTTGACCATAACACAAAAAATCTCTCCAAAGTCTTGATTTATTGGGCTGTTCCATAAATTCTGGCTTCTTCTGGATCTTTAAATCCATATTCATGGGCTGCACATCTTCAATATGTTAAGGAACAAAGAAAATGTCAGATGATTTCAATTTTTTTTTTTTTTTATTCTCCATGATGAGGCCATGTCAAATTCTGCTATCAGTTAAACAAGGCAGGTCTCTGTCTTTATACGTGGCTCTTGTTTAAGGAGTTGGGTTTTAAAAAATAGCATTATTTTAAATTTATCTCTTGAAACCTCTAGTTCTTACAAATGCATTGCTACATCCACCAGGAATTTAGGAACATTAATCCTCTCTTGTCAGCCCTCCTCTCTACGTACACTTTGTAAAGAACTGCTAATTTCATTTTCTTTCTGTTTAGTTTCATTTCTTCCTCCTTGAGATTTGTGTTTAAAAGAACTTTTAAGAGTCTTTACTCACATATGGCGCATATGCTTGTGGAATAGGCAAACCAGCTTAAGTAAAATAAGAATAAAAATAAACCACATTGAACCAAGCTCCAAACTTTTCGGGAGGTCCTCAGTGACACTGCAGTGATTTCCCTTTTCTTTCTTTCTTTCTTGCTTTCTTTCTTGCTTGCTTTCTCTCTCTCTCTCTTCTTTCCTTCCTTCCTTCCTTCCTTCCTTCCTTCCTTCCTTCCTTCCTTCCTTCCTTCCTCCCTTCCTTCCTTCCTTCCTTTCCTCCTTTCTTGCTTCCTTTTTCTCTGTCCTTTCTGCCTTGAAATATCTATTTGGAACCAGGTAAAAAAAATTCCACACATGACATCGTTCACTAGATCAAAGAGATGAACAGGAACTATGAATTGTGGGAAATATCTCATCTCAGGAGATTTGCAGCTCTTTCCTGGAAAAGAAATTTATCAAAAGATGCGAATTACCTGATCCACTTAACTAACAGAGGAACCTGACAACTTCTTTTTGACATATTATAAAAAGACAGACACTGAACATATAACAGGCCACAGAGGAAGGAGTAAAGCCCTCAAAGCCAAATATTTAAGTTTTAGCTACTCAAGGAGCCATAGAAATAAAATGAAGTTTTCCAGTGAAATCCCTTTGGTATTATCTTCCTTCTGAAAGTTTTCAAAACACACCAAAAGGTCTATATCCCTAAGGATTGCTTTTCTCTAGTTGATTTATGTGTTTACACATGTACAACTACTCATTGTATTGCCTATTATAAAAGCAAATTCTTACCATGCGTACTGCTTGAGTCCAGGTGATTAAGGAGAATGATTCAAGATGTGAGAGCAGGATGCTTTAGTTTGTGGATGGTATTTCACTCTGTGGACAGGGGAGACTCTTGAAAACACAAGAAAAGAGAAGAGAGGATATATACTGCTCTAACAATGCTAACCCAGCTTTGGAGGTGTGACACTATCTCTCTTCTTTAATCTCTGGATAAGAATCAATCAGGAAATATACAAAAATATTAGGTATGCCCAATGCAAGTAAGAAATACAAAACAACTGGAGCTTATTCTTTGTAGCTTATCACTTTGATGGTGTAAGATAAGAAGTTAAATAATACATATGTCACCAATAGGAATGAAATCATCATGTTTAGCATGACTTTTCAATCAAACATGGCCAGATGGAGTCTTCAAAGAAGAAATGGAACGTTACCTAGAAATGAGGGGAATTTCAGTGTCAGAAGATGGAGGGAGAGGAAAAATCATGTAAAGGACTGGGTGTGTGAATTAGAGGGGAAAAATCAACACAAGTCATATGCCATGTGTGGCAGAAAGACAAATTTCACTTGTATTTTGTTTTATCTAGGGCAAGCACTGCTAACCAGATTTCTGACGGAGCAAAAGTTTCTTATAACTAAGAAAAGCAACTCAGCTTGGCTAACCCAGCTTTAAAGATGTGGCAATATCTCTGCTCTTTACAGTTTGGACATACGTCATAAAGGTAGTCACAATTTAAAAAGTAACACATTAAAGTGGAAATAGTCTTTATTTCCACAGAGGAAACAGTGGCTTCTCTTTCTATTTTTCTCATCCTTCTATTCTGCAAAATGGACTCAGAGTAACATTTCTTTTTGTAAAAAAACAAACAAAAATATAAAAAAATACTTCCAGTACAGGAACAAAACAGCTGCTGACCCTCAGCATCCCATCAGCAGACCCTGGAAAGCTCATCAAGACAGTCTGCACAGACTCTTGCTCACAAGGCCAGGTGCTGTGTCCTTCATTTCCTTTAAATGCACTGTGCAAACCAATCAACGTACACCTGTAAACGTGGAGCTCCTTGTCAGCCACTACAATGCAACTTCATGCAGAAGACAAGGGTGCTGTAGGACAGGAAAGATAAGAACTTTTCGAAAGTTAATGGAACTATTCTTCAGGGTTCAGTATTTGGTTACAGATCGAGGCTCCTACACAGAGCCCAGATTTGATTCATTTGCTAAATGCTAAATCCATTCTCTTTGCATAGCATGTTCTCTAAAGCTTTTTCAATTGGAACTGATTTTGTATTTGAGAGAAAAAAAAAAAAAAAAAACATTCTGGCAAGCTGAAGTTTCTGTCTGTGAAGAGCTGCCTTAACAGGGAGCTGACAAACACTCATCTCGGCTCTTCAGCATTTTTCTATGAGCTGAATGGGCTTTGGGAGCATAGATCACTTTTATTGCAGAATGCAATATGTTTGATAATAAACTTTTAAGCTCTATTTATTGGGCCGCACATTCAAAACCATTACCTTCTTGGCTAACACCAATACCTTATCTAATGGGAAAGATAGAGAGTGATTTCAGTAAGAAACTTTAAAGAGCGCTTGATACTCGGTTGAAAGAGCAATCAAATCACCTTGTATTTATTTTCTTTGGTGTTGCTGGCACTGAGACTGCCTTGCCCATCTCATACCTAAGCATGTTGTGTCTTTATGTATTTTATCAGCTCTAAATAATTGTGTCTTTGGCATTAGAGAAACAAGTTTGACTGCCTGAGCAGAAAATATTTGATAATTGCAGAAGATTTCATAAGGACAGGGGAAGGAGGGGGAGCTCTTGATGCTGCAATATTTGAAAGTGGATGATGATTACTGGATAATTCCTGAGTAGTTGTCCTCATTTAAATGTAGATCTGCCAAAGGGAGAGAATATTTTAATGCTAGGTGGACAGTAAATTCCTATGTGCTTCATTATTTCCAGTGGAGTTTTATCTTCACTAGACCATTGATACATAAGATAGCATTACAGATACTGGTGGGAAAATGATGTGTGTGTTTGTGTGTGTGTGAGTGTGTATACACATGTGCACACATGCATGTATATGTCTGTAAAGCAGATGTTCAAGAATTTGTATTCCCATCTCATACATGTGGCCAGTTAGCTTAGTTTGAAAGATGTACCTATAGTTCCAGAGCTGCTTAGAGGCAGAATTGGGCTTTCTGAATTCTTACCCACTGTGATTTCTATCACAGTAATAAATATCCTTGCTCTTCCAGTGTTCATTACGTGCATTGAAAAGTGGGTTTGGGCTCACGTGTTGTATTGTGTAGAATGTGCAATTGAGGAGGGAATCTTCGTCTGTGCAGCATTTCAGCCTAGAACTGGTCTCACTTGAGGAGTGGAAGCTTCATGATCAAGGAGAGCCAGGGCCATTAGCTCAGACACCAGCTCACTACAGGGTCACCGTCAGCCAGGGAAAAGGGACAGCTTCTACAAAGGACTGTGAGAGCAGCTATCATCCATCCAAAGAGTCCAGAGATTGGTAGCAGAACAGAAAGTTCATTAAATCTATATGTGAGAGTGTGGCAGATTCATTCTTTTGTCAGTATTTATTTTATTTATTTATTTTGCACTGCTAGAGACTGAACTTCGGGTATTGCACATGTTATCCAAATGCTTTACCACTGAGCTAAACTCCAGGTCCCCTATTTGATTTTGGTGGGTCCTTTACACGGGTTTCCAGGAAGCGTGAGAGGACTGAAATTTAACCTAGTGTGCAAACTGAGAAGGTAACAACTTCTATAAGTTCTTATGTACTTGCCAATGTCATTAGACTCCATACAAAGGAGCAGTTGGATATGATGGTGCAAACCTCTAATTCCAGCACTCTGGGAGGATGAGGCAAGAGGATCACTATTTGATCTCAGCCTGGGAAATGTAGTGACTTACTGTGACCATGTCACAAAATTTTAAAAAATAATGATGAGAATGGTGTGGGGTACAGCCTTTTGTGAGAACTCTGTGTTCAAACCCCTGTAAAACTCAACACACAGAGATAACAGATTGTTTTACTTACAGAAAAACAATCGAGATGAGCATAAATTAACTTTGTTCCCATGTCCCTTAAAGCCAATTCAGAGAGTCTCAGGTAGATGCTGATACACAACAGGCTTCTCACATCTGAGGAATACTGACCTTAGGAAGTCCAACTGTTCTGTAGAGGGGGGTCGCCACTTTGTCCTGCTCTGGAGGTGTATGCTATCTCTCATCTAAGGCAGTTTGCTATGCAAATATTCTTTGAAATATAATCCAAAGCAGAAAAGGAGTTGTATGTATGATTGCTAATTTTAGGTGTCAAATTGCATACCTAAAACCTGGCAAAACATGAATTTAGGATGTATCTGTAGGGAGTTTCCAGAGAAGACTGGCATGGGAATTGGTGGAGTAGGGAACAGGGAACAATTCATCTCAATTGTGAGTGATCACTATGGGATTGGTTGGAGAACCCTACTTTTTAAAAAAAGCAGAGAAAAGGCAAATGTTTCCCTTTCCTGGAGATAGTACACATTACTCCTCTTGACCTTCGACTTAAGATCTCTTCTTTCTCTAGCTTTTAAACACTGGATTTTTATAAGATCTCCTGAGGCCCTTGGATCTTCAGCTCCGGGCTCAGAGTTACATTAAATTCCTTGCTTCTTAGCTTTTAGACTTTCACTGAGACAAGCTACTGACTTCCCCGTGTCTCCAGATTGCCAGTGGTGTATCATGAAACTTAACCTAAATAGATATGTAAACCAACTCCTTTAATTCATTCTCTCTCTGTCTCCCTACCTCCACTCCCCCCTCCCTAGCCCCCCCCAGTTGACTAATGGAATGTCACTACTCAAAATATATGTAGAACTGTAAGAGACCCATGGAACACTGTCTCTCAGCCAGATGCCCCAGTATTGTTTCGGAATCTGACATCAAAGTAGTTAACTTAACAGTTTCTATGTAACAAAATGACTACATAAATCAAAGTAAAATGGAAGCTGTTTGAGTCTATACTGCTCTAAATCAATTATTGAATAAGCTGGTACATGGAGAAGAGACCAATTGCCCATGTGGAACAATGTAAAATATTTTCTATACATACTCTCAAGGAGGGTAGGCATAGTTTTACAGTCCATAGGTGTGGCTTGAGCATAGTTACTTCCTTTCAAAGTATACAGAAAATGAAGGGAGATGGAAGAGTCAACGTGTCATGGAGAAGCTTGACAACACTCTTTCATCCAAGGATAAATCCAAAATCCTCAGTCGTACAACACTGACAGTATGTCAATAATATAATACAGTGACTGGGTCTTATCTAGAAAAACCTGAGAGAAAGCTCAGCGATGGGTATCCCACAAAAGACATTGTTAGCACTCCCCAAACTCTCAGTTATCAAAAACAATAAAAGGTCTGTGAAGCTACCAAGGCGAAGAATAGTGAAAGTGGGTCTGACAAGATAATGTCGTGTGCTACACCAAGGGACACCCTGAAACATGAAAACGAAGGTGAAAGCAAGGAAATCTAAACAAGTTATGGACTTTAACTAATAATAATAACCTATCAACATCATTTTACTAGTTTCAGTGAGGGGAAACTGTGTGGAGAATATATGGAAACATTCTTGAGTAGCTCCTCAATTTTTATGTAAATTTATACTCTCCTAAAAATAAAATCTATTAAAATATGGCAAGCCCTTCTATGTCTCAGTCATTTTATTCCTGAGTATATAAACAACAGAAATATACATATAAATCTATGGCATATATGTATAGGAATGTTTATAACATTGCTAGTCTTCATAGCTTTGAAATAGAAAAAAACTACCAATATTTCAGCATATAACAAATAGGTACACTGTGGTACATCCATAATGAAACTCTGAACAACTGCAACCATATGTAACAACAGAGAAAAATCTCCAGCTCTACAAAGGAAATCACTTAAGGTAGATTGTACATAATTCTACTCATCTAAAATCTAAATAGGTAGAACTATTCTGCAGCATTTCATACAGGAGTGTGTTATCACCTTCAGGTGAAAGTAACTGGTCCAGGACCTGGGGACTTGGACATGCAGATGCGGGTCATTTTCCCATTCTTGATCTGAGTGTTGATTCCAAGCACATTCACGGTAGGAAATCTCATTAGGCTGCACACTCTCATGATTTCTGTAATTTTTCATAAATATAGTTAGTGTAAATTATATATTTATGTGATATGTATATGTATTATCTCAATAAAAGCTTTTTCTTAGAAATGTATTGTATCAGATTTACAGGATGTTGAAGCATAACTATGCTTTAGGGCAATTGTTTGAGGTCTCCAATAACATACAATAGGATAAAAGGGTAGAGATTTAAAAATATATGTATAACAGAAGGGAAGATGGAAACTTTGAAGAGAGTATGGGGATTATTGTCTTACTTTTAAATTGAAATCTATTTTTAGCTATAATTACCTGAAGTGAATAGTAGGGTATGACAGCCTATAGAATAAGAGAATAAAAGAAGAGACAGTTACTGTTCATTCTGGTCCAGCACTGAACAAGCTTAGGGAGGGTCACAGAATGCACTGCCTGTGTCTTCAAAGGGAAAACCTTTCTCATAAATGCAGGGGTGTCCCCTTGTAGCAACAAACAACTGGTACATGACCATCAATGGCTTTATCTGCATTCTTTAGCACCTTTGTAATAAGTGAGCAAGTACTACATGTTCCATGAGCCATTATAAACCTGAGATCTACAGCAAGTATTACTGAGTTTAAATTTGATCTCCACTACTTAGAAGCTGTGTGACTTTGGGCATCAAGTCAAATATTCCCATGTCTTATTTCTTTTGGAAGAATTACAATACTAAAAGTAAACATCTACATAACAATGAGGAGGATTAAATTTAAGCTTTCTTTTTATGTTAGCTCTTATCTTATATCAGTCTTTCAAGTTTATTCAATACATTATACAACAAATACACAAGGAATTCATTTTTACCCAGTTTTTATAACAGCAAGCTCCTTAAGTGACTTGACAGAGGTCACACAACTTGTTAATGGAAGAACAGAATTTGGGATGAAAGTGTGTGACTTTCTCCTTCTCAAGTCCTTCCAAGACCCTGCAGCTCCCTAAAAATACTTTTGACTCCTAAATGAAGTTATTTCATTTGTGATGGAATTCTTTCCAATGTTTTTTAAATGTATTTGTAGCCACCATAAATTGATTAGACAATTTATTAAAGAACACTTTTTAAAGACTATAAATTTATTAATGTGCATGCATTGCAACAATAAAGGAAATTTTGTCATTTTTCATTATTTTGCATTTATAGAGGTAAATCCTGTAAGTTAATATCAAATTACTGAAGTCTCTTTTTGGTCAATATTCTTTAGAAAATAAGTAACATTTCTATTACAACCGTATTAGTATAATATAGAAATAACTTTAACTCTTTATTTGAAAGAGTTTGCACAGCTACTTTTATTTACCTATGCAAGTCTGAGATATTTGTAATAAATCCTTGATGTCCATGGTCAGGAGATGTGTGTAGTGCAGTGTAAGAAGTAGTTCAGGATCCAGCCTCCTAACAGTCCTGGCTTTTAGCTGGTCTCTGGGGTAGTTATTCTTGGGGATTGGTGCAGGTCAGATGCAGATCTAGTGTTACAGAAACTACAAAACAGGTTAGAATAAGCTCTATCTTTGTCTTGTTTGTGGTTATCTCTTCCTATTCTCACTGCCCAAGAAGAAATAAGATGAATATTATGAAGAAAAAGATAACAGCACTCTAAGATTCAACAGTTTGTCACATGTATTTTTTGGCTCATAATAAAAAAATTACCAGGCCCATAAAAGTTAGGAATAAGAGGAAACCATAAAGAGTGGACCCCAGTATTGGAGTCAGACATGGTCTTTAAAAGAATTATAATCAATATGTAAAGGAAAATGTATAGCAGAATGTCCCCAGAGAATTGGAACCAGTAAAATACTATCGAAGGATATGTCTACGCCTAAAACTCTAGTAATTAAAATCAAATCCCAGGAGAAGAATATAACTACAGGATTCAGAGACAATAAGGTTACTGGCAAAAGAGCTGCTTTTTTTGTTTGTTTTGTTGTTTTCCGGTACCAGGAATCAAACTCATGACCTTGTGCTTGCCAGGCAGGTGCTGTGCCACTGAGCTAAATCCCCAGCCCAAAAGGGCTGTTTAGAGAGAAGTAAAAGGATGATAAATACATAGGGAATGACTTAGAAGATATGTATAGTTGGTGAAAAAGTGTGCTGTATTTAAAGTCCCAGAGGTATGCAAGAGAGTGATTGGGACAGAAATAGTATTGGAAATGAAAAGGAGAAAATTTCTCAAAACTAAAGAAAAACATTAACTTAAAAATTAAATAATGTACAAATTCTGATTCTGTCTAAGAAGAATAAAAATGAAAATGATCATATTTGAATGGACTAGAGTAATATTGATTATTTCTAATGTCAAAAGGAAACCATTATTCAGTCATAGCAAGAAAAATTCACTGAATGAAGTCACTAAAAATTTACATGCAAGGTCTCAAAAGAAGTAAAGGATAGCAAATTTGAATTGACATTGTAAAAGAATTCAGTGGAATTACTGTTATTAGTTTTTAAGATAATACTTTGAAATAAACTTAAAGTGGAAAGAAGATAAAGGAATTTTTAGAGATAACAAATTAAAATTTCTCATCAGTAGGCTCACACTAAAGCAAATGCTAAAAGCAAATTTTCAGGCAAAGAAAATTATGTGAGACTTAACAAAATAGAGATACATGAAGGAATTAAATGTAATGATAGAAACATATAAGCATATACAAATATGCAAAATAACAATAGAAGCAATAGTAGTTGTATACTGGTGAAGTAAGGTATCTTATGATCTATAAACATTTTAGAAGGCAAAATGATCTATCAAAGACATAAGCAATTAAAAAAATAAAACATTGTTACAAACTACACGGTTATGGACAAAACATTTAAAATACAGAAATTAATTAACATATTAAACTTTTTGTTAGGTACTAAAGGTTTTTGGATATGGCAGCACACACCAAAAATGTGTATTCCACATATCTGGAAAGTTAGCAAATCATGTTTAAGAAAGTACTATTCACAACAGCATCAGAGTATAATATAAAAAATAATTCTTACAAGTATGAAAACCTTTCACATGCAAAACTTCTATGCTACTGAAAGAAACTAAGGAGGTCAAAAAGAGTCCTTACCATATACAAAATTTGGAAGGCAGATATACAGTGTATATAGTAATTATATAATTTAATAATAATTTATATATATGTCCTATATTAATTGAACTATAGATTGAGTACAATAACAAAAAATTTTGGCAGATTTTGAATGTTCTGCATATGTGCATATCTGTGCATGTCTATAAATTAAAAGTTGATAATCTCATTTTAAAATATACATGAAAATGAAAAATTCCAAAATAACCAACACAATTTTAAAGAATAATAAAGTTGGAAGATTTATGATATCACATGTCAAGAATGCTGTAATGCTACAGAAATTAAGGCCTTGTGCTGTTGGAACAAGTATAGATATGTAGATCAATAAAGAAAATGCAGTTAAACAAATTCATATATACCTAATTACCTGATTTATAACAAAAGATATTCTGGAGTACTGTAGGGAATAGCAGTTTGTTTTGTTCTTAAATAAACAAAGAACTGAGTCATTTGGAAAATTAGAAGTCCATATCAATAAAAAATGAATCTTGACCTCTAAGTTATACCAAAGAAAACAACTCAATTGCCACTTTTGTTTTTTTTTAAAAAGAACATCTTCTTTACTTTGGTAGGGAGGAATTTCTTACACAGGATATTACATAGCATCAATCATAATTAAATAAATGATAAAAATGTGCCATGTGGAAATGAACTCCTGTTTACCAAAGGGTACTACTTTGGTAATGAAAATCAGTCAACAGTGTAGAAAATTATCTATTATCAACCTAAATATATGTAAATATGTATGAGCAATTTCTACCCATTAATAATAGAAAGACAGCCAACCATAGGGAAAAAAATCAAATGTTTTTGAGGGTGGTGGTGATGGATATCAAGGCTTTGTGATTGTTTGGCAAACACTTTACTTATGAGCTACACTCCCAGCACAAACACGAAATCTTAAAGACACTGAGCCAAAGGGAATAAACAAATGCCAGCAGGCACATGGAAAATATTTGATGTTATTACCAAAAAACTTAAACCCACAATAAAATACCAATACAAAATCTACAAAATAACTTAAGTAAGAAAAATATTGATCAGTTCAAACCCTCAGGAAAGGTGGGTAACTGGGATTTTCATACACCATTGGAGGACATGTTATTTAGTGAAATAATTGAAAAAAATGGCTTGGCAAGATCTACTAAAGCTGAAGAAATACACATTTATTTTATTACCACTTCCACTACTAGTTATATACTCAACAAAACCTTATTCTTATGATGGGCTAAATTATTTGTAAGGTTCATAATAGCATCATTTTCAGTAACTTTTAACTGGGAGGCTCTCAAGCTGACCACCAACAGTGAATTTAATGAATACATTCTCATATATCCCTACAATAGGCTGCTGTTTAACAATGAGAATGAACAAACTAATTGCTGAACAAAAGAAAATCCACTAATTTACACATACAATATTGAGCAAAGGCAACAATATATAAAAGATGACATATACTACTAATGTTAGTGTTTTGTGCCATGGTCTACACCTGTAGTTCCAGCCACTAGGGAAGTTGGTGTTGGGACAACTTAGTGGGACCCTATCAATCAACGAATACAGCTGCGGATGTAATTCCATCCTCCATAAGTACAATTCCTAGCATGTGGGAGCACGAACATATACACACAAACACACACACACACACACACACACACACACGCAAAGTGAGGGTAGTGGCTACCCTTGGAATCTAGTCACTAGAATGCTTTTCATCAAGAATGCTTTTCCTGAATGCATGATGCTTTCTGGCTCGATATGAGTGGTGATAAGCAGGCATGTTAATATGGCTAAATGGGGATTTAGCTCAGTCACACAGCACCTGCCTAGCAAGCAAAAGGTTGTGAGTTCAATTCCTGGTACCGGAAGAAAAACAGAAAAAAAAAAAAAGTAAGTGATTTTTCTATGTGTCTGTTTATTTATTTATTTATTTTTTGTGACAGGGTCTCACTATGTAGTTCAGGCTGGTCTTTAACTCACTTTGTAGCCCAGGCTGGCCTCAAACTCCCAATGATCCTCCTGCCTCAGCCTCCCGAGTGTTGGGATTACAGGCGTGTGCCACCACACCAGGCCTAAGTGTGTGCTAAATTCCAATGAAAAGTTTGTTAAAATGTGTCCAAATTGTTACTGATACATTTCAGTATACTTTTATACCTACCTTGCACATGAGGAATCAAGGAGGTAAAAGGTAGTTTTGGAGATCAACTAATAACAGAAAAGTTTAGGATCCAGGTCTCTGTAAGTCAATCCATTTGAGTCCGTGGACAATGCAAATCAATTCTGGGACCCCTGGGAACAGTCAAAATATCGGAAAGGCTGCAGTTAGCATGGTTGATCCCACTGGCAGCAGGATTATACCACCCAGCAAGCTCAGAGGAACCACTCAAGCTCTCTTCCCTATGCCATTTTCTCCAGACGTTTACAGCAAGCAAAAGACATGGGAAAAAGAAAGCATTTTCTTTGTCAAAAAAAATTCTTGCGGATGTCATAGCACAGGGGTTCCATACTCTCGATTGCTGACAATAAACTTGGAGTGACACACATGCTTTGTTGCCGGGAAATGTGCCCCCAGCACTTTTATGTGTATCAGACACGGACAGATAGAAGGTCTGGGTGACTTCAACAGCTGTAGGTGAGCTGTCACCTGTAGGAGACATGGAAGCAACTTAATGGATGCACAGAAATAAAAATATAATTACCAGTGAGAATTTCTCCCTACACATGGTCAACTTTCACTTCTCATGCAAAATAGTAGGGCATGCTGTTTCCTGTTCTAGACAGTGTAGGGGAACTGGCAAATGTTTTTAAAAATCTAGACTATGAAACCTTGCACTTAGGTAGGAAGGTTAAAATTTGCACGATTTAATCTGCCATATTTAACACAGTGTCCGGTTTTCTCACCTTTGTGAGGTAAATCTTGTCCTTCTTCCCTGTCAGGAGAAGCAACATAGTGAAACAGGGTAAATCACGAGATCAATACCAAACCAGACTTTAAATTCAATCCCTCAGTCACCACTTAACCTGAATTTTAGTTGTTATGTCCAAAAATAGCAGAAATAATTATGCAGGAATGAATCCATCATTCTTCTGAGTACAAGTAAAATAGTAAATATATAAGCATTTAAAATATAAACAAATATTAAAACATTAAAAATTAATAACCTATAAAACCAGGTTTCTAAGTTTATATCTGTTTATTTTGTGATTATTCATTTTGCCTCATATTTATTCATTTTGCTTTTTATTTGTCTCACTGTCCTGTATACCAAGAAAAAAAACTGTAATATTTATTTGATATCACTTGAAAACACCCTTAGATTCTTTAGGATATTTTTAATGATGTCTAGTACATAAGTAATACTCAGCAGATATCATGTGTCAATATTTGTTAAATGAAAGTCTAAATCTAGCTTTATAACATCTTTTTAAATTTGACAGCAGTTAATTTGAATGTAACATTTTAAAAGTTAGAAAATTGAAATTAAATATCTACTTTGGAAAAAGGGCTATGCGAAATTAAAATCATGCAAAATGTCTATTCCTTCAAAGACTTGAATCCATGTAGTTGTTGAGAAGATTCTCTATATTTCTTGTCAAGTTTGTATGTTTCATCTAATAAGAAAAAACAAAAGTGTTTTAAAAGTTATTGCATGATTATAAAGTAATATTTTTTGTACTTGGTATTAGAGGTAAGTTGATGAATTTTATAGTTACAACAATGTTACTGTGTATTAATATGGTAATGAAACGAATCTGTTCTCTTGCTATATTTCTCTGTTGCTCAATTTATATATTAATTCTCTTCTTTGTACACATCACTGAAAAGTATTCTGATTAGACCTTTGGGCACCATAGAACTCATCAGTCCAAACATGAGATAAATTAAGGGACACCCAGTCATGGGCTTCACTGAAACATATCCAAGGTCGCAAGACCTTCACATAACATATTTTCCCTGATCATCTACTACATGTGTATTAATTACATTGGATTTTCTTCATTGGTATTCTCCATCTTTTTCCACTTTCCAGAATCCTGGAAGCGGAACTTTGTCAACTTTGTCAGCTAGATTCCCTTGTTTCCTAGCTTACAGTTGGGAATGGCAAATGAGAAGAACTAGCAGAAATTTGAAAAGCAGGAAGAGTGAAGTGATAAAGTTGCGGACATTTCCCCAAGACCACACTGCTGGCTCACAGGTTGCACTTACTTGTGCTTCCCATCGATGTTCAGAGCACTGTTATTCTTCTCTGTCTGAGTCCCACTGGTCACTCTGTTCCTGTTGGTGGCTACAGGATGTGCACCTCGTTAACCTAGCCTGCTCAAAACCATTCTAAGTTCATTTTTCATTTCATTTGCCTCAATTTTATTAGATTTTCCTTAATGAGCACATCATCTCATTCTTTTGGGACTCCGACCTATCAATGCGATATCCTGGGAATTTTAAAAGATCAACAATATGTAAGAATGAGTCTTAAAAATTGCCCTAGATAACTCAGAACTCATGGGTAGAAACTCAAAAAACAGTGCTGTGAGTATTCAATTCAAATACATCAGGAGCTCTGTAAAAGAGGAGGTCATGAATACTGGAATCATTACAATAACATGATCCCTCCTGTCTCAGAATAATAATCTCTTTTCAAACAAGTGTTTCTTGAGATTTAAAAAGAAAATAAAACTATCAGATGTTCTCATGGGATGGAGCATCTGCAATTTGTAGCTGCACTTAGATATTGCGTGTCTTTATTTGATTAACAGTGGTTTTACCACTAGCTAATAAACTCTTTGAAGCAGAGAAATGCGTCTGTTTTTAACACTGCAACTCTGTCACCTAGCACTGTGCATAGCCCACAGCAGATCCCAGAATTTTCCTTTTGGACTGAATACTTAACTGAGTAAATAGATGAAAAACGTGAAGTGCACATGGTGAAGAGTTTTAGCAAATTCAAACTGGAATAAATGATTGTTTAATACTATTAATACTTAATATTGAGTGCATGTCCACATGGTACATTGAAAATGTCTAAGGAAAACCTTCCAAAGAAACAGAACAAGTTCTTAGGAGTAGATTGATCAATACTTAGTAACTTAATCTGTAACCACATCGGAATGTCAGCATCATTAAATAATAAGATTCCCAGGTTAAATTTTGATGAACATGATGGATTTCATTGTGGGTGAGGTCTGGTGACAACCACAAACCCTTGCTTTAGCTGATACCACCTGACATTTTCTAAGGCTGATTCAGATTCGCATACTTCATGCCAAAAGCATGAGCCCCAGCGACATGGACGGTTATAGTCTGAGCAGGCAATGGATGTCAAGCTGTGCACACCGGTTTCCCCTGTTCCGTTGTTAAAAGTAAGTTGCTATTCCCACCTGTGAAGTTTCCAATCCTATATGTCTACTGACCTGCCTAGGTGGAGCTCTGCTTTCCAGATGTATGAGTTCTGCATCTTTATCTTCAGTCAGCTTCCAATGAACTATTTAAGTGTCCATGCTGAACATGTGGAGACTTACTTTCTTGTCACTATTCCCTAAGCAACACAGTATAACTACTATGTACTGTCACAATACACTGGCTATTATAAATAATCTCGAGCTGATTTGAAGTATTCAGGAAGATGTTTGTGTGTTATACTCAAATACTGCACTATTTTGTGGAAGGACTTTAGCTTGTGCAGATTTTAGTGCCTGTGAGAGGTTCTAGATTTACTTCCTCGTGAATAAGGAGCAATTTTCTGATAACCCTTCCAGTCAGGGAACCTTTTCCCTCAGAACTCCCTCAGAAGTATGCATTTCTGTACAACTGTTCTCATAACTAATACTATTTACCTACAATTATTATATTTTTCTCTTCGTCTGTTATTTGGATCTTGAATATTCAATTTCTGCTAACATTTATGTCAGGATTTCAGTTAATGAAACATACAAAAACAAAAGAAAATTTTCTACCCTTATAAAGCTTATATTTAGTTTACCATCAGTAATGCTAAGATAATGTTTTGTTCTTAATTTTAGAACTTTCCTTAGAAAGGGTTTTAAAAATTATTTATGGTGATTTTTTTCGACAGTTCACTCACTGTAAAATGGTAAATTTATTAGAAAAATAAAGTGATTTTAAACTAAATCAAAGTTCTTATCATGAAAAAAATCCCTTAAATGGTATATACTGCATTTGCTAAATATTCCTTTGAATTATACTCAGGTACCTGTTTCCACACAGATGTTCAATAACACCAAAGAGAGTGTTTGATTCTCTATTTCCCATAAAAAGTTACTATAAACTGGTATGCCTCAGGACTTTCTTGATGTTTAATATTAAACTATTTTGAAAAAATGTATAAAAACCAACTTGGAAAATATATGACTAGAAATTCTCAAATCAGCTTTATGGAAAAATTGCATTAAACAACAACATTTATTTCCAAAGTGGCTAAACCTAGCCATATCAAAAAATTACCTTGATATTTTGTTTAGACATTTTCTGCTAGTTTAGCTTCCACACATAAGAAAATTCTCTCACCTCTGTTTATATATTTACTTGGTAGGACATTATGTTGAGGCCATTGTGCAGTGTAATTTAAAATTTTTAGTAATCCTGATTGTTTGACATGAACTTGGTGTTTTTTCTCATATGTGGAAGCTAAGGGAAAGTTGACTCTGAAGTAGAGTAGTGCTTGGTAGAGAGAGGGAAGGGTGAAGGGGTGAGAGGAATTATGGGTAAAGATTTAGATTTGATCACTGTACACTTCAATGTGCATGTACAGAAATATGACACTTCACTGTATTAATACTTACAATTAGTATATAGTTTTAGAGCCTAGCCTCACTCATTTGCATTGCAGTAGTACCATACTTTAGTAATGTGGTAACAAATGTCTATAAGTTGTTCTACTCTCAAATGAGTGATGGATGGAGTAAGATAAAAATGTTTGGTGTCACAGTCTCAGAATCCAAAAGTAAACTCTTCTCAGTCAGAACGTGAAGGATTTCTTCACAAACTCTGCCTGAGAGTTTGAACTCTGACATTACGGTGGAATAACCTGGTTTGTCTATCTAAGGTCTCCCATTAAATAACCAGGTGACCTTGGGGCCTTGCCTAACCTCTGAGATTTTCAATTTTGTTGCCGATAATGCTGGTTTGATAACGATTCTTCAAAGGATTGCTCTAAACTTAATCGAGCAAAAAAAAAAAAAATCTCACCACAATCCATCACATAGGGATGTAACCGATGTTAGCTTTATAATTATTGAGACAGAGTAATTGCACTGTTAAATGTTGGCGGAGTGAGAAAATTGGAAAAGAAAAAGAAGCAGAAATAAAGAACCCCAAAACATTTCTGGCTAGTGTTTCACTTTGTGTGTAAAAAGCAACTTGTTTAGAAAGATGCCATAAGAAGCAATGTCTCTGGATCAAAGGCATCTAGCAAACATTGCATTTCTGTTGTTTTAAAGGGAAAAATAAGAAAGAACAATAGCAAAACACTAACAACATAGACAAAAACCAAACAAAGCAAAAACAACAAAAATGATAAAGGGTTTGGGAACAACATGATAGGCATTAACAGTGGTTGTTATATTATTATCATATTGTTATCTTCAGTGAAGTTGCTCAGATGACCAGATGTAAGAATGCAAGTTTGATCAAACCATTAAAGAGAATAAAAACTAAAAACAAAATAAAAATCATTAGAGATGATACAGAGTTTCACTAGACAAGATGGTAGGAATTCACCAATGGTTGTTATATTGCATATTGCTCTCTTCTAATTAGTTGTTCAGATGACCAGATATAAGCATGCAAAATTGCTCAAAAAGCAAAAAAAGAATAGGCATTAACTGTTCCTTTCAATAACCCATTATACTTCAGCAGTACAGTTATCCCAGCTATCCTATATATATTTTTTTTCTCTTGCTCTTTCCTCCTTTCTTTTTCACCTTTCCCTCACCCCAGCTGTTCCTTTCCTTGAGCAATTTCTTTTATGGCTTTGAAGGTTTTTTTTTTAAATTAGTATATGTTTGTGGTACATAATAAATGCACTCCTTGTGGGGAGTAGTTACATATACATAGCCTACTGCAATCCATTTTACTTCCCATTCCCCACACTCTCTCCAATATCCTCAAGTACGCAGATTCCCTTCTCTTCTCCACAAAGTCTATCTCCTTACTTCCAATCACTTGTCTTGTATTTTGCTCTTTAGTCACTTACACACTGGGTTTCTTCTGTAAGATAATCTGTGTAGTATTTAACCAAATGTATCTGATTTGTTATGGGATCAAAGTGAATATGTTTTCCTATGAATGTCTCAAATTTTATCTTCATGGCTGAGTAGCACTCCACTGTGAATGTATAATACATTTTCTTTACCCATTCATCTGTTCAGGAACATATTGGCCTCTTCCAAGGTTTAGCTACTATGAGTTGTGCCGCTCATCAGCATGCATGCAGCACTGTACTATGTCTTTACATTTGGGGAGAAGATCCACAGAAGAGGTACAGCTGAGTCAGATGGAAGTTCTATTTTTATCTCCCTACTCTCTTTCACAGCAATAGTACTAGTTTCTATTTCTACCAACAATATAGCAGGGTTCCTTTATCTCAACAACCTTGCCAGTCTTGTTGTTTCTTGAGTTCTAGGTGGGAGCCATTCTTCTTGGAGTAAGATTTGCATCAGCCAAAAACGCTGCACAGTTTTTTCATGTATCTGTTGGACATTTGTACTTCTTCTTTTGAGTAATATATATTTATTACAAATGCTTATTTTTGATTGAGTGTTTTATTTTTGGGGCATCTAATGTTTTTAAGTGTTTTTATGTATCCTATACATTAATCCTCTGTCTGCAGAGTAGCCGGCAAAATTTTCATATATTTCTGTGTATCCTTATTTGTATTTTAACATATAGGAGAAGATCTGGAAATTTTACAAAGTATCTTCCAGTCCTTTCAGCACTGCCTAAATGTGGATATCATGCAGTATCAATTATATCACAGGGAGCTTCAGTAAAACATGCTAATCATTCCTCACTTCACTGAGTGAAAGTAGGAAAAGAATGACCAGCTAATAGTTCAAAGAAATAAGAGATAGAGTACATAGAAAATTAACAAGCAAAAGAGCCATCCTAAAGTTTTGCACATTACATCCATGCTATTCTCCTTTGATTTAAACAGCACTGGCAGCTTTAAAACATGTAGAAAGTGACAATTTTATAAGCAATGGCATGTGTCTGATACGTTGGGATATAACAGTGTCAGCGCATTCTGCATGGTTAATTGGTTGTCATTGTGCTTGTTCACAGCAAATGGGGCCTTTTGCTCCTAATCTAAACACACATTTTTGCCTAATTATGTTGTGTATTTACATTTCACATTATCTTTGTTAACACGTGGAAATCCAGCTGGTGACCTAGCAGGAAGTCCCTTGAAGCCATAACTCTTAATTCCTTCCCTGGAGCCAGAATGGTTTGAATTGAGAGGTAGTCAGAATGAGTTAGAAGAAGGATGCCACAAAAGTGCACAGATGTGCAAGCCCTAATGCTTTTGATCTGTAAGGCCTTGCTCAATATTTTATAGTAGTTAGTGGGACAGGCTTTATGTCCAGATAGAGCTGGGTTCAAACACAAACTCTAGTGTAAACAAGTTGATATGATGTAGGCAAGTTACTTGGTCTTTCTATGCCTCAGGTGCCCAATATTACAACTGAAAAATAATAATACCTAATACTCCCAACTATTGGACTTCAGAGAAGTAAAAATATGGGATCACATATATCTTCTGAAATATAGGTTATGCTTACTTAAGGAAGTTGTTATCTTTATAACTTTTAAAATTATTTCCTAGTGTACAATGAGAAATGGTTAGTTTAGCCAAAATATTATGTATGTTTAAGAAAAGCTTTCATTATTAATCATCAAACAACTAATTTATGACTTTATTGAAATGATTTATAAATTGAAGTTTTCTATTCTTATAAAAATACTATTGCATTAGGTTTTTATTTAATACTTAATGTTAAAGTGTAGTTTCTCTTCTATATATTTTAACTACGTTCTCAAAAATATATTATTTGCCCAATGCCTAAGAGATTTTAAATGTTAAACAAACCACTGAAATGAAAACCAATAAGTCATCAGAAACATAATCAATTATGCCATTATTATTGAAAGTTTAATTTCAGGAATGGAATAAAATCATATAAATTTCCTCAGAAAGTCAAAAAAGTTAAGACTGAAAAGGTTGCATATTTTATGATGGAATTCCAGTAATGTAAAAGTAGGTAATAACTTGAGCAGATACTATTCTTACAGTGGGTTGTATCCCCTGGTAATTTGAAATTATCAGGAGTTGGAAAGGTTAAAACTTTCTATACAACATCATGCCTTAGCCTCTCCTACTGTAAATGTGATCAGAATAGTTACAATAACCTATAGTTATGAAGCCTGGTTTATAATATAGTGTTGAATGCATTATGTAATTTACTAGGTACTGTACTGAGAGTGAAACATGGAATGTTTATTTATGTTTGCACCACTGTAAGCTAAAATCGTAAATTGAATCAGGAGCCCCCTGTATTTATGCTCTATTTTATGCAGTAAAGCCTGAGTCTTCTGAAAATGGTTTTTCCATGATTTTCTCCATTTATTGATTCCACTTTACTGGCCAAGGATTGTGCTAATGACCATATATATTCCACCACTTAAGAAACCTTATAGAACAAATACTGTAAAACCTAATTTACAGGTGAAAAACTCCTGGGAAGGAAACAAAACAGAACAACAAAGAAAACCCTGAAATTTCCCCAACTCAGCACTTCTTTCTGAGGCTGTTTTCTGGCAAAAGAAGATGCCTCACTGGACACAGGGTCGTTTTAGGATTTACATGGGGCTGGCTGTGAGCCCTGACCACCCCCGTCTCAGGAAGTTTTCAAGGATGGACATTTTCTACTGCTAGATTACAGACCCTCTGATGGATTCTTCTCTCTTGAGTTGGTAGGGAATGCTTTAGCCCTCTTTCTGGATGTAACTTTTGTACTGTGTATGTATAGTGATTTGTGATACATTTCTGCAGTCTTGAGAAACTTATTTGAATTTCCAAAGAGTGAGTTCAAAATGAAGAGATGAAACAGAGAAACGCACATATTGCTCCTAAACTTAGCTTCACTTCTATTTTTTTTTTTTGAATCATGTCATGTCACTCATTATCTTTCCCCTTCTTGAAAATAATTAAAGGTAGATTTTTTTTCCCATTTGGCAGTAATAAGCGCTTTTATTTAAATCAAGAGACTAACCATAATGTCTATAATTTGCATGGGTGAGTAGTTGTAGTTGTAAGAATAAATCCAAGTCAGTTAACATAAAAGTCCATTCTTGGCCAGTGGAAATTCAAACATACTTGGACTAATACAAATGTCCAGCAATCATTTGATTTGGCCTATTTTTTAACTTGTTTCTAAGTCCTTGGAATTTCTTATACGATTTTTTATGTGTTTTTCCATAGGTAGGTTGTCTTTTCACTCTTAATTTTATCTTCTGTCATGGAGAAGCATTTCAACTTGTTGCAAACCTATTTTTCTGGCTTTCATTTTATTGCTTAAGCTTTGGAGTCAAATGTTTTTAAAAAATAATTGCCCATATAAATGTAGAGAAAATTTTCCCTGTGTTTTCTTTTAGAATTTTTAGAATTTCAGATGACATGACTATCTTTAATCTATTATGAACTGGTCTTTCTAAATGATGTGAGATAAAGTATAGGTTTTTGTCCCATTTACATTTTTTTGATAGTACTGCACATATTCATAGTACATAACTATTACATTCCTTGTGTGAAGTTGTTTAAACTGTGTGCATAACACATCTTAATTCCTGTTTTCATAACTTGGTCACCTTCCCCTTTACAAAAGATCTGTCTCCCTAATACCTATTACCTATACTTTATTTTGATCTTCATATTTTGACCTCATATAAGAGAAATCATGTGGTATGTAAGCTTGTATGGCTGATTTATTTCAAGTAGCATTGTGGTCTCAAGATATATTTATTTTCCTACACATGACTCGGGGCTGGGGATTTAGCTCAGTGGCAAAGCGCCTGCCTGGCAAGCGCAAGGTCATGAGTTCGGTTCCCGGTACCGGAGAAAAAAAACCAAAAAAACCAAAAAACCTACACATGACTCGTACATATCCATTTTTACAGGAAAGTCGTACTTTGCATATACACGCTACATATTACATATTGCATATACATACCACACTTTCCTTATCCATTCATCTGTTCATGAACATATAGGCCCCTTTCAAGATTTACTATTACAAATTGTGCTGCTATAAGTATGAGTATGCGTGTATCACTGTAATGTCCCCTCTTAAACATTTTTGAGAAGATACTTGGAAAGGGAATCACTGGATTAGGTGAAATTTCTATTTTTGTTTTCTGATGACTCTCCATTTGGATTTCCAAATGAGTGTCCTAGATTACATTCTCACTGACAATGTAGAGCAGTTCTTTTTCCCTCATGGCCTTGCTGACACTTGTTATTAATTGGGTTCTTGACAGCCATTCTTGATGGAGTAAGATCAGTATTGTTTTCTTTTCATTTTTCTAAGGCCAGAGATGTTGAACAGATTTTCATGTATTGATCAGTCCTTTGCACATCTGAAAAATGGCTGTTCATCTGCCCTTTTAAAAAATTGTGTATTTTATTTAGGGGGCATCCGATTTTTTTTACTGCCTTATAAATTTTAGATATTAGTCCTCTGTGTGAAGAAGAACTGACAAATTTTTGCCTATTCTGTATACTAACTCTTCACTCCGTTGGTTGTTTCCTTTAACTTGGCAAAGCTTTTTAATTTGATATGATCCCATTTGTTCAGTTTTGTTCCTCTGTATGTAAATATATATAGTTTTTCAACACTTTTCAAAACTATCCTTTTCCTCCTATGTGTTTTTGACGCTTTTGTTGATAATCAATTAATCAGAAATATGTGAATTTGTTTCTGGGTCTTTTTTCAGTGGCAATAATCTGTTGCTATGCTCAAGTCATACTGCTTTGGTTACTATAGCTTTGCAAGAAAATAAACACCCTGATTTTAAACTGAACATAAAACCTAATTAAACATTTCTCAAAATAAGACATAGAAATCATCACTGAGTATAAATGCTCTGCATTTAATCATCATGGAAATGCAAATTAAAAACACAATGAAATATCACCTCACATCTACCAGAATGGTTATTTTCCAAAAGACATCATAAAGTAACAAGTGTTTATGCAGTTGTAGAGAGAAATTAGACCCTTTGTAGACTCTTGGTGGAAGTGTAAATGACTATAGCTACTATAGAACTTTCATATGATCCATTATGTGGATTCCATTTCTAATTATACACGCCAAAGCTGTGAAATTAGTTTGCCAAAGTGATATCTAGACTCCAATATTCATTGAATCAGTATTCAAAGTAGCCAAGATAGGAAATAAAACTAAATGGCCATCAATAGATGGATGAATGAAGAAAATATGATATGTATACAAAACGAAATATTATTTGGTTTTCAAAAGGAAGGGAATTCTTTCATTTATGACAATATCAGTGTACTTGGAAGATATGGAAAGTTAGATAGGCAAAGCATAGAAAATCAAGCATGACATGATCACATTTACATGTAGAGTATAAAACAATTATATTTACAGAAACAAAGAGCAAAATAACGGTTACCAGAAGTTGGAAGACAGGGGTGGAAATAAGAGACTAGTCAATGAATACAAAGCTTCAGTTGAGGGAATCTAGTATACAAGTGACTATAGTTAATATCAATATATATTTCACTTCAATTGTTGATAAGAGAGTAGATTTAGAGGGAGGGTTCTAACTACTAACAATCATAATTATTTGTGGTCATAAATATATTTGGTAGATTGATTTAATCATTCTACCTAGTATGTATCTATAGGAATATCACATTATATCCTATAAATAGATGTCTCACTCTTATCTTTTAATAATAAATTTTAAAAATAATCAAGAGAGTGAAGATGAGTATATATTAAGGATTCTTAGACAAATTTTTAACACCCTACGTAATACAGAAACAAAAGCATAAAATGTGGCTTTAAACTCTAATACTAGTAACTACTTTCATATTAAGGCCTGTTAAATGGGTCAAAGTTGATTTCAACACAGATTACTGCACAACCAGCCCAGTCAGGGAACTTTTTCAAACAAATCATTAGTTCTAATGATGAAAGAAAGATCATGCTAACACAGCTCTCCATTTGGATTTTGGAAATGACCTTTCTAGGCTGGTAGTGTCCTTGAGCATGTGCATACATAGAAAAGAAAGAGTCAGGTGAGAAAGTTTATAGACAAACTGCTGTTGTCTAAGCTGCGAGGAATAATATACAAACTATCCAACTGAGAAGTTAGTGATGAGGATGTACTAGTGGAACTGTTTAGACTGTAATATTTTAATTCATGAGGAATATCTTCACTTTGGTGCATCTGATAAGAAGTTGTGTATACTAACATGTAGATATAGAAGTTGTCCTGGCATTTTATTTTCAATACTATTTATATCATTAAATCTGATATGTCACATGAAGGGTGGATGCCAATCCTGCTCTGAGATGCAGGAATCTCAAATGGATACTGTTGGTAAATGAAACTGTTTTTAAGTTACAGAATCGCAAGCCTTCTATAGTGGCTGGAGTTGCCTTTTTTCCCCATGGGTAGATGCTATGATTCCCCACACTATCTTAAAAGGTCCATTGCTGCCAGAATATTTCATGGGGTGCTCTTAAACATCATCCAACATGAGGTAATATTTCACTTTAACTACAGTTCTGGGAAACACAAATGGAGATGTTGGGCTGGAAATATACGAGGTGTATTGGACAGAGGGGTGTTTTGATTTTGAATTCAGAAGATCTCAGGAAAATATGTACTGCTCTGAAACTATTTCCGTATGTTTTCTGATCCATAACTTTCAGGACAGGAGACACAGTGTTGTCTTGATTAATGCCTTCATCGTAAATGTATGATGAATGGGAAGTTACGTTTGTTCTGACCCTTTCTCAGTGTGGCAAGATCAAAGCAAGTATATTTTATTCTGCTGTGAATTTTTCATGTTATTTTTTCATCTTTTGTAATGCAAGAATGTGACCCACTTGGACAGAAGCTCTAGTATTATGTATATCTATAAAGAAAGAAAAGGATGTTTTCTAAGGTTAAAGACTCTTTTCTTCCATAAGAGATAATTTTCCTGCTTAATGTAAGATATTATAGAAATCGTATCATTTCTTTTTTATGCATATATGATGTGTTCTGGAAAATAAAAGCAGGAACACATCATTTATGTCAAAACTGATTTTTCTTAAATTTCTTCATTTGAGTGTTATTCTGCATTTACTTATTCTTGAAATATATAAAAATGTTCCAGGGCTGGGCATGTAGCTCAGTGGCAAAGTGCCTGCCTGGCAAGCGCAAGGTGGTGAGTTCAATTCTGGAAGAAAAACAAAAACAAAACAAAACAAAACAAAATGTTCCATAATTTTCTGTTAAAAATAATCTTTTTGAACATTTTATGTACCTGTTTATAGATAAATTATTTGTTACAGATAAATTATTTACAGATAAATTTATCTGTTTACAAATAAATTACAGACGCTAGACTAGAGCATGTGCGTTTTATATTTTTTATACGTTTCAGTGCACGCTTGAAGTTAAAGCAATTTGTATTTTTCCTGCATACTCTACAAGTTGACTTTATCAAAAATGTAAAATTGTTAATGTTTTTATTTGTGTTTTTTTATTTACAAGATTGCAATGAGTATACTTTTATCAATTTGCTTTTGAAAATTTGTCTACTTGCTTTTTCTGTATCCATTTCTTTCCCAGTGTGGCCTCGTTAATATTTGTTTTAGGGCTTTTCATTTTAAGCTACTTAAAAACTATTTTTATAGCAAGAAAAATACACTCTCATTATTCATAATTTTTAAAACTAATTAGATAAAGTAATCAGGTAGTTGATTATCACAAGTGCCTCTTGAAATTTTGTTTCAAAAGAAATCTTTTATAAGCATACACATACTGTAAATATTTATGTAATCTGACCATCTATATTTATTTGGGCAATTTGACATTTTTGTTTGGAAAGTTTTGTTCTAGAAAGTTTTGTCATAATAAAAATATTAAGAATAGCAATGATCTAGTTGATAGCTTCATTGTTATATGCTTATTTTTCACTCAGAGAAAATTGATTTCTGCCTAAGAAAGGCAGAATAAAATACAAGTTTAATTTCTCCCTAAGTGTCTAGCTTCTTTTCCCAACAACTTTTATCTAATTGTCTAGAAAATAGAAATATTAAATTGGATGAAAATTTCTTGAGAACTCTGAGTGACAGTGACTCATAAATTTACTGTGATATCTCTTCACTGGTGACAGTAAACATCTAATAAAATAGTCAGTGTGAAAACTGCAATTACCACAATACATTTCTAAAATTTTGTGCTATTTTTTCATCTTTTCAAGACTTTTATATTAAAAGTGAAAATTAAATTCAAAGAAGTAAATTTATTTCAGGAAAAGCTGTATCCTGTATATCAAATTGTTTCCATGTACTAATTGTTACTCTAATCTAGAAAAGCTGATTTCCTAGGTAACAATTACTTACATGCTTCTGATAACTATTGTTTTTGTAGTCTAAGGTGGTACTATTGATCCATCCTATGTTGGGAATGTGGTTTTAATTAATATTTATGCATTAAAAAGTTTTTGAGTCATGTTCCCTTTGCATTTTTAAATCATTTACCACACTTTGCCACTGAGTCAGGAGGCAGCAGATATTCAAGTCATTTTATTGGACTGAATCTACATGACAATGTTTGGCTACCTAATCCCTTGACTCTAAGGACACAAGCAGTTGGTAAATAATCCTTATTATGACACTTTCTAACCTTTTGGGATTAAAGAATAGGTCTCAATTTTAATAGAAATACACTTTAGTTGAAAATACTTAGAATGCAATTGACAGTTATATGCTTTGGTCAACCAAGAATGTAGGTTAGGTTACTTAGATTTTAAAATGTTGACATGAAGCCGGGTTAGTAACATTCACAATCTGTACATGCATGTAGCTCTGACTGCCAAAAACAGACGGTCTTTGCAATGTCTTAGGGGACTCAGAGAAAGACATTCTATAGAACTGAACTAGCAGGAGGCCCTTAGGGACATAAGTGCTTGTTATGGATATTGTGACACGCACAGTATTGAAGGACATAAATAAAATGTGATGGAAATAGAAAGGAAAGACAAAGGCTCCATTTCCACAGGGACATATAAATATAGTGATAATATTCTAGCAACAGTTCTAAAACTTTTTGTCAAAAGCCATTGTAAAATGGAATATTAGAGCTGAATCTTATTCAAAAATGAAAGTCATGCTACCCATGAGGTTTTAAAATAGATGACAGATTAAGAGCAAAACACATCTATTTTTAAATTTAAAACCAAGTGGCTGGAATGATAAACTAAACATGAAATTGAATGTTATTAAACATTGCTTTGTTCTGACAATAGGAATCTGGAATTTGGATGTGCTGTGCTCTGAGTGGTATGTATCATCCAAACCTGAAATGTTGAAACTTAATCCTCGTTGTGACAGCATTACAAGGTGCAGCTTTTTGGAAAGTGATAAGGTCATGGGGCTATGACTTCATGAGTTGCTTAATTCCATTATGAAAGAGCCATCAGAAAGCTGTTTTCTTTCTCTTCCTTTCTCTTTCTCCTGCCTTCTGCCCCATGAGGATTAAATATTAACAAGTCACCACCATTTAAAAATAGGGCTTCACCAGATGTCAAAGTTGTCATTGCCTGACCTTGGACTTCCCAGACTTCAGAACATTAAAAGATCAGTTTTTCCTACTTACAAATTACCCATACTTGGATATCCTGTTATAGCAGCATAAATGTACAAGACATGATGTTACAAAATGAGCTAATGTGAGTAGGACTCATCAAATTTGAGTTTGTCCTTAGAAGAGACTCAGATATACACATCAAGGAATGACTATGTGAAGACATAAGAAGATGGGCCTCTTTAAGACACAGAGAGAGTATCCGACCTAAACCAACGCTGCTAACTCCTTAATCTTGTATGTTTATTTTCCAGAACACTGACAAAGACATTTATGTTATTTAAAGCATTCAGTGTTGTTTTCTTACAGCACCCTTTACAAGTTAATACATCAAGATTCATGCAAAATTGTTTTCTTAGGTTTTACTTTTACATTCAGCATGATATGTCTTCTTTCAAGTTCAGTTGTGCTAAGAGCTCTTCTATGAAGGTAAAATCTGTTTTAGTGATTATCAAAATAATAGAGGTTATCTTTTGTCTTAAGTATATTAGCACAGTTCTAATTGCATTGTATATCTTATTCACCCCTGATAACTCTATGAATTATGTATTATTATTTCTAACTTATGATGAAAATGACAGTAAGACTGCTTAAGTAATTTGCCATGCTCACATGGCTTGTAAGCCACCAAGTCGAAGACTGAAACTAAATATGCTTCACATTCCTTTTAATTACTTTGCTGTATTCACAAGTGATTTTTGTTTACAAAAGATTGTCAGTAAGAGGTTCAGATGGTAGACTATCAAAGCTCTACTGAAAACAAGGTAAGATTACTAGTTAAATGAAATATCAAGGGTTGCTGCCTGTCATATTTCTAAACTAATAGATTACTGACACACTTGGAAACAAGAGCACAAGTTTAAGGCTAGAGGTTTGCTAAGCAAAGCTTCAGTGTTAGTTAGTTATAAAATAATAAAATATAACACAATACATTCATTCAGTGAACTCTTATTGAGGACTTCTTCAGTTTGAATCAAACTGCAGGTAAATAAATATAGTTTCAACTTCACAGAGTTCAGAGCATAATTAAGGAAAATAGACAAATGAAATTTTCAACACAGCTAGTACCTAATATGTTATGACAGTTAAATATGGCATTGAGCTTAGATTTTGAGAAAGAATTCTGTGAAGAAATGGAGAAAATGTTAATAAAATAGAGTAAACCAAAATGAGAAAGATGGAAGTAAAGAGATAAAAATAAGGTGAAAATAGTTTTGTATGAATGGGAATTTGTAGTTATTCTCAATTCTGAGCATATTTTGAGTTCATATAAGACGTGATGCATTTCTATTCACAGTTATAGGAATTAAAGTCCTTCCTGCCCATGTCAAATATTTTCTTTTCTTCATACTTGTGTATTCAAATTCCTAGACTTTAGGCAAGCATTATGTTTCTATTTCATTCTTTTCTTATAAAAGCCTTAGAATTTCTAAATCTATTGATTTTTTTATCATATATAGTTTTAATTTGTTATCACTGTCACAACACATTCCCACAAAATAGATAAACTCAAGAAACAGAAATTTATTCTTTTGCAGTTGCAGGGTCTAGAAGTCTGAAATCAAGGAGTTGGTCATCCAAAAACTCCACCAAAAATTTGTAGATTTAATATCCCAATTAAGTAGTGTAGCAGAATACAAAGTCAGTATTCAAAAATCAATAGCACTCCTGTACACAAGCAACAAAGTCACACAGAGAGAAATTAGGAAAAGTACACCCTTCACAATAGAATCTAAAAAACTGAAATACTTGGGAATCAATCTAACAAAACATATAAAAAATACATGTACTAGGGGCTGGGGATTTAGCTCAGCGGCAAAGCGCCTGCCTGGCAAGTGCAAGGTCGTGAGTTTGGTTCCCGGTACCGGAGAAAAACAACAAAAACAAACAAACAAACAAACAAAAATAATAATAATAATACATGTACTGTGAAAATTATAGTACCCTAAAAAAGGAGATAAGAGGATATCAGAAAATAAAAAGATATCCTTGCTCTTGGATAGAAAGAACAAACATAGTGAAAATGGCCATACTCCCAAACTGTTAAAGAGATTTAATATAATCCCAATCAAAATATCATTAGCATACCTCACAGATTTGGAGAAAAGATTTCTAAAATTCATTTAAGACCTAGAATAGCCAAAGAGACCTAGAATTACAAAAGCAATTCTGAGCAATAAAAGCAAGTCAGGATGCATCACAATCCCAGACTTAAAATTATACTACAAAATTATTGTGATAAAATCAGTATGGTATTGGATAAAAAAAATACAGGTTTGAGTGTCAGGGGGACAGAATAAAAGTTGTAGATGCAACCCTAAACACACTCAGCTACCTTATCTTTGACAAAGGAGCAACACACTTTTAATGGAAGAAAAATAGTCTCTTTAATAAATGGTGCTGGAAAAACTGGTATTCCACACGCCAAACACCAAAATTGGACCCATGTCAATCACTGTGCACTAAACTAAAGTCAAAATGGAACAAAGATCAAAATATAAAAATAGAAACACTAAATCTACTGGAAGATAAAGTAGATAGAAATCTTGAAGACATAGAGGTAGGCAGAGACTGTGAGCAAAACCTAGCTGCAAGGAAAATATTACAAAGAATTAACAAGTGGGATCTCATCTTATTAAAAGGCTTTTGCACAACAGAAGAAGTAGCCAACTGAGTGAAAAGGTAACCCACAGAGTTGCAAAACATTATAGCCAATTGTTCTTCATACAAAGGATTTTTTTCTAGAACATATACAGAATTGAAAAAGATCAGATGTCCCAAAATTTTAAAAAATGAGTATCTAAGATGAGTACACACTTCTGAGATGAAAAAATATAAATGACAAATAAATACATGAAAAAATGTTCATCATTAATCATTCAAGAGGTGCAAACTGAAACAACACTGAGATTACATCTCACCCCAGGAATAATGGCTACCATCACGAAATCAACTGATAACTAATGCTGTATGGTCTGTAGGAGACAAAGAACCCTTCTCCGCTGTTTGTGGGGGCATAGACTGGTGCAACCATTGTGGAAACCAGTGTGGATCCTTAAAAGAACTATTATTAGAGGTCGCATTTGATCCAGCTTTTCCCTTTCTGGGCATCTTCCTAGAAGAATTAGCAACATCATACTTCAATAATATATATGCGGCCATGTTTATAGCAGCACAATTTGTAGTAGCTAATTCTTGGCAACCCCTCAAATGCACATCAACAAAGTAACGGATAAAACAAGATGTGCTAACTTATATATATAAAATGGAGTGCTACTCAGTCATAAATAGGGATAAACTGGAGACTTTTATAGGTAAATGGATGCAACTGGAGGCCATGCTCATAAGTGAAATAAATCAGACCTATATATGTAAACATCTTATTGTCTCACTAATGTGAGAAACTGAATGAGCAAATAAGATCCAAACTGTACAGTTGATATTGTGTGTTAGGAAGAAATGGTTCAAAAGAAAACACAGCCTGTCATGAGGGAAAGGGGAAAGGTAGAAAGGGAAAAACATATTTATAAGTGAGATCATTAAGATAGTTGTACAGCCAGTTTTTCTTAGTTCATTGAAAGGAAAGGTGTGTGCTAATATTGTTTGGACAAGATATCATGATTGTATCTTTTTTTGAAATTTCTTTATTTATTTTAAAGAAAAAAAAGCAAGAAAACATCGACAATAAAGACAAAAACAAAAACAACAAAAATGATACACGACCTCAAGACAAAATGATAGGAATTAACAATGGTGCAACCACTTTGAGATAACATTATGTCATATAACACCCATTGTCAATGTCGTATTACCTTGTTTTGAAGTTCTGCATCATATTTATTGTTTTCCATGCCTATATCTTGTACTCTGAAAAACTACTAAGAAGAAAACAATACACAATGTATTAATTATTGTAACTCTCCTACTTTCCTGTTTTGAAACTATTTGATTGTTATTTTTATTTTTTACTCTTTAAAATCAAAAAAGGAGTCAGTCATGTTGGGTCCCACTGGAGGCTCAGGGAGAAGCTATTCAGTCTGTCTGTCAGCCCTGGTGGTAGCTGGAAATTCTTAGTACCCCCTGATTTGTAGCCAACTAATTCCAATCTCTGCCTCAGTCTTCACAAAGCATTTTCTTACATCACTTCTTCATTTCCACTGGTTATAGTGGGATAGACTCATTTCAATGAACCCATCTTAATTTGATTACATCTGCAAAGTTCCTATTTCCAAGTAAGGTCACATCCACAGTTGCTGGGATTAGAACTTCAACATATACTTTTGGAAACACAATTAAATAAGTAACATATGCCCTTACAGAAAGTATGTTTGTTCTCTATGATGTTTATATCAGTGATTCTTAAATAAAAGTAAAAGAAAAAAGGAAAAAGGAAAAATGGATAAAATGAAAACAAAGGCTTGTAAATACGGGGAGAAGATGGGTGGAAGGGAGGAACGGAGATTAGGAAAAAAAGATATCAAAATGTATTATATACAGGTACAAATTCTCTATGATGAACTTGATCATTATGTGTGTCTAAAATGTACCAATAAACTTAATTTAGAAACAATAATTCTGTGTAAGAAAAGAAAACCACAAGCCTCATTAGCACGCAATAGTATTTGTTTTCATGAACCTAGAGGTAAGTTGGCCAGTTCTTCTGGCCTGAGCTGGGCATTGAAGTCTCACATTACCTTATACAACAGTGGTCAGCTACACATGGAAAAATGTATCTATGTTGATCTTGGTTGCATTCTCTCACATGTCTGGATGATGACCGGTATTTTCAAGCTCTGTCATTCTGCTTCCTGTGTGTCATCCTCTAACAGGCTAGGCTGGAGAAACAGACAGGAGGTAGAAGCATACACCTGCTTGTTGAAGCTTCTGTGTGTGTCACATTTATTATTGTCCCATTGACCAAGGCAAGACACATAACCAACCTCAGAGTCAGAGTTGAGAGGATAGCACCAAAAGGCACAGGGAGAAGAGAACCTGGATTTACCAGGGTTCATAAGTTTCCAGCTTCATGAATTCTTATGTTTTCTGTCAGAAGAATCAAACAGGGACACTGTGGCACAGGAAGAAGACTGTATTCTTATTCTAGAGAACAGGGAGTCGGCATACAGGGAACAGAAATCGCAGCTTTTATGGTCTCTACACAGTAGGCGGGGCCTCATCTCGATGTCATCACATGTAGTGGTGGCGTTTTAGTTGAGCTTGTGCTCTCCTTTGTCATGACTCTTTGTGCTACTTGTGTGCAGCACCTTACATCTCCACATCATGGTGCATTTTCTACTATGTTAATAAAGGTAACTATCAGTTACTTTCACACTATTCTACACATCTGTGTTTTGTTTACCACCTGGGATTTTCCCTTTATATATGTGAAAATTCATAATTGATACTCGGATCAAGGCTGACCACTCCTTTGCCTCAGTGAATTTTATTTGGATGATCTTGATTTTCTTTTCTTTTCTTTTTGAATTAAGATTTTTGGTACAATTTAGATCTCGTTTTTGGTTTTGGCTCTGGCTTTTTATACCTCCACTGAACACATACTGTTTGAAAGCGGAACTGGTTTTTAACCTCTCATCACCTAGTGAATTACTTTAATTTTATGGTCTTAAACATCAGCGTACTTTGTAACTCACTACGCCCCACAGTGCAAAGGACTAGCTTAGCTGTCTCAGTTCAGCTAGTTCTCTATAATGTTCTAGATTTGTTATTTCCTTTTCCTCTGTCTCATCTTTGTTGTTTTTTAATTAAAAATTCTCCCTCAAGTCTTAATTCTCACAGATGTGTCCCTAAAGTCATCTTTCAATTCCTCTCCACCCTTCTTACTTCATGTCCCCTCAGACATTTTACTTATGTTATCTTCTTTTCAGAAATACTTAATTTACATGTTTGTAGAACGTGAAAGGTAACACCATTTGTGTCCAAAAGTGAGCTTAAAATCCTTCCACATAGATTCTCCCAACCCCTGTCCATTTACTCCCAGTGCAGTTACTACTCATTATCCAGAAGAAGATGTTTAGAGGTGATTTTAGATACAAGAAATATTGCTTCTTTGAAATATGTTTTAGATTTTTCTCTTTTCCTCCATTTTTAACACACAAAAAATAAGCTCATGCTCTAATAATTAAAATATAATTCCTCGTAATCTAGTGCATGCCCTTGCATTCAATACCTTAGTTCAAATATCACTCTCACTTTGACACATCCTTTCCAAAGCAGCAATAAAATTATTCTTCATTTCATTCCTTAAAGTTTAAGCCCCCTAGCTCTTTACTACCTTGACCCCATCCTACTTTTAAGGATGGTTTATTAATATTTTTCTATGCAAATTAGAGCAAATATTTTGTCTGTTTTATATTTCAAGTGGATAGCATACTATCTTGCCTTGCAAGATAAAGATCGATAGATAGATAGATAGATAGATAGATAGATATAGATAGATATAGATAGATATGCATTTTTTTTACAAAATCAAGATGAGTTACTGCTTTGCTTTCTAATTAAAAGAATATATATTTTCCTTTTTTTTTTTTTTTTTTGTCTTTTTGAGACAGGAGTTTGCTATTCAGTTTAGACTGGGCTTGAGCTCACTTTGTAGCCCAGTCTGGTCTTGAACTCACAACAATCCTCCTCTCTCAGCCTTCTGTGTGTGTCACCACACCTGGTCTCCTCATTCTTATATTTGGCTTTGCCCTACATGAACCAAGAAAGCCATCTCCTTCAAATTATATACTATTCCTCTGGGGATATAAGGATGTAAGGAGTCTCCCTTTTGCAGACCCTTGTAGTGGGTTCCAGTTTCCTGCCAAGTGTCACAGCACATGGTGAGAAGAAAGAGCAAGAGAAGAAACAGCAGTGCAGCAGAGATATGAGATGACCAGTTGTCTGCAGAGGTAAAAGGCCAGGAGGCAGCCAGAAACATGGTACTTACTGATTACATCAACTACAATGGGTAAAGGGAAGTGAGTGTTTCCGGGAATGTTATGGTGATCCTTGGGCTAGTAAGAAGAACAAAGCGTTCTTGGAAGGACAAGTCAGGGGCAGTAAAGAAGTTGTCTTTACTCCCAGGTGCCTTGTTGTCCTCAGCAGGTTTTACCTAGCACTGTGGGCACCAGAGCAGTCATTAGCCCTGGGGCTTTCAGCTGTGACCAGAAAAGAGCAAGGAATTTCCACAGTCCAATGTGGCTCAAAGGGAAGGACAGGACAGTCTTAGATGTCCTCTAGACTCAATTTATAATTTGTAGCTCCTGACAATGTCCCTTTTCTCAGCATGCTCTTACTTAATGGGAAGAAAGGCTTAAGGATGTAGACCCTAATGAGACCTGACAATTGCCAGGACAGAAATATTTATTAAAACTGTGAGAATCTTGAGAGGGACACAGCGAAGAATCAGCAACAATTCCTGCAGAATGAGAAAGAATAGAATTCTTCAAGCAGAGAATGAAGAGAACAAGGGTAGAGATAAAGACCAATTCGGCTGTGTTGGAAACCACAAACAGGAAATTGCCTAACCTTCCTGTCTCTCAGTGCTGATACACAGATGGGAAATGCAGTAGGCGGGAACCATGTGTGGAAGGTCTTTCTGCCATGGTAATGAACTTGGACTTGACTTTTGATATGGCTTAAAGCAAGCTTAAGAAGGAGAAAAACAGGTCCACCTTTTGAAATCTGCAACAAAGCTTAAGTCCCAGTTTCCTCTGTTTATATGGCAATTAAACCTTGCAGGCTGTAAGTCTTAGTCTCAGACTTTTAAATGTAACAGCTAATCTGAAAAATTCTGCTGTGTTTTTGTATTAATGGCTTAAAGATTGACGTAGTTGGCATCCCTTTTTCTATGTGTTTTGAGGTAATGGCCTTCTACAGCCAGATCATTAGTAAAATGAATGAAAGAGAATTAAACCTTTTTAGTAATATCACAATAACAAGGAGAACTTTTTTTGACAAATTTAAATTTGATGTCATTCAAGTCCTAATGAAGCAGATATTGCAGGCTAAGTGAACAAAATTTGATAAGGTCCGTTAAAGTATATACAGAATGAAAGTGCCACTTTATTAAATTATTTTCAAGAACATTGGTTTCCAAAAGTAGATATAAATAAATGAACATGCTTTTGTCTAAAAATAACAAAGAAGATAAAACAGATTTTCTATTTTGGATGATACTGAGTAATTTTTACATTTATTTAAGTCTGTAAAATATGGAGAAAAGGGATTTGAAGTCTACATAAAATGCAGGCCTGGAAACAAGAAAGTAGAAACAGAATTTCTAGAAAAAGTGTACATTTATTTAAAAGGCTAGATTAATTTTCACATGCTTACACATGAAATGTAGTTGCCTAACTATTCCATTATGGTAAATAATAAAATAGCCCATATGTCCCAAATGGATATGTCACACCAATAGAAAATATTTAAAATGCCAAGTAAATACCACATTAAATGTGTGAAAAATGATTTACTGATGGTTTGACTTTGCAAATTCTTTTGATATTTCTTTTTTCTCATTTTTCTGGATCACAAAAAGAACAGAGATTCTATTCTTTAGAGAAGAATTTTGCTGTGGTGCAACTTCACAACTATTCAGTTTGTATTTAACCAGAAACCTAAAATATTCTAGATTTTTCCTAGTGACTTTTAAAAATAGGTAGTTAGAAACATGTGGGGCCCATGCTTGTTTTCAGAGTAGTGTGTCTTTGAGACTATTTTAAGGCATAGTACCTGGTCTTCTTTTATAATAAATTAAGCTTTTCCTTTTTCAGTTTATGTTGTTGGAATAAACTTTTAGAAAACTGAATAACAATTCAGTTCTTTAATACAATATTTCTCTTTTTGGCTAAAATTATTTATCAATTTCTCCACGTTTGAACCTCAAAAACATTAAAATATGCATTAATTCAGTGATATCTGATTGGGGTACACTTTACCGCTGGAGCTAATTTTTGAACATATTAATCCCTCTTTAGTTTAGGATTCCTTTAGCATTATAGAAGACTTTGTTAGACTGCTGACTTGATTTCCTTAATGTCTTAGCTAATTCAATGTTGCTTAATCTTTTGCTATTTGCCATATTTACTAACCATGTTTTTTTCTTTGAATTAATTTTTATTGGTACATGTTTGCCATACCTAATGATCACACTCATCATAGGGAATTTGTACCTGTACCTAATATATCTTAATTCTTTTTTTTTTTTTTTTTTTTTTTTTTTTTGATACTAGGAATGGAACTCAGGACCTTGAGCTTGCCAGGCAGGCACTTATGCCACTGAGCTATATCCCTGGCTTTAATTCTTTTTTCCCCATTTCTCTCCCTTCCCTTCACCACTTCTTCTGCTCCCCAATTGCTTTGTTTCTCTTGTTTTCTTTCTATCCTTTTTTTAATCCTCTTTCTCTTCCATCCCTTCCCTCTTCCTCCTCCATTGTTCCCCTTTCCATTTGAAAATATTCTTCCTACTTTCTCAGATTTGTCCTCCATTTTGTTCCTTTTTAGCCTTTGGGTTTCTCATGCAAGAGAAGCAATGCAATATTTAAACATGTGTGTCTGATTTATTTCACTTAAAATTCCGCTCTCAAGCTGCATCCATTTACTTAAAAATGTCTCATTTGCCCTTCTCTATGGTAGTGTAGTAATCTATTGTATATAAAACCACATTTTCTTTATCTATCAATCTGTTGGTGGGTACACGGGCTATTTCTAAGATTTCATTATTATAAACTTTGCTGCTTTAAATATGAGTGCACATACATCTTTGTGGTATGATGCCTTTAACTCTTTCAGGAAGATCCCTATAAGGGGAAAACCTGGGTCAAATGGAATCACTACTTTTAGTCTTTCGAGGAATCTCCAAACTGATTTCCATACTGGTGGTACCAATGTGCACCCTCATCTACGGTAGAGAAGGGTTTCTTTTTCCCCACAATTTGTTATTAGTTGAATTCTTAATGATAGGTATTCATTCAGAAATGAGATAGAATCTCACTGTTGTTTAAATTTGTATTTCTTAAATGAATAGTGATACTGAATATTTTTTCAGATATTAATTTGGTGTTTTGCTTCTTCATCTGAGAAGTATCTATTCATTTCAAATTCCAATTTTAGGGTTAGGTCTTTAAATTTGGGAGCCTGATTTTTGTTGTTCTTTATGTAGTCTAGATATTAGTCCTTCATCTGAGGAATGGCTTGTAAAAAATTCTCCCACTGTGTGTGTTGTCTCTTCACTCTGTTGGCAGTTTCTTTTGCTGTGCAAAAGCTTTTTAATATGATGTGATCCCAGTTGTTGATTCTTTATAATATTTCCTGTATGATCATGGTTTTATTGATAGCGTCTTTGCCTACACCTGTCTTCAAGTGTTTTACATTTTCTGTCTTCCAGTAGATTAAGTGTTTTTCTTTTAATATTTAGATCTTTGATTCATTTGAGTTTAGTTGAGTACATGGTGAAAAATGTATCTAGGTTTAAGCTTTGGCATATGTAAAGCCATTTTTCCCAGCACCATTTATTAAAGAGACTATCTTCGTGCCATTGAACATGTTTGGGCTCTTTGTTAAAGATAAGGTAGCTGAGTGTGCTTGGGGTTGCTTCCGTATCTTCTCTTCAGATACATTGATTCTTAGGTCTTTCTTTTGCCAGTGCCGTCTGTTTTTATCATGGTAGTTTTGTAGTGTATGTCAGGATTTGATTACACTGCCTTACCTTCGTTGTCCAGAATTGCTTTTTCTATTCGAGTTCTCTTCTGGCTCCATATCAAAGTTGGAATTTTTTTCTCTAGTTCTCTGAGGTAAGCAATTATTTTGATCAGTATTGCAGTAAATCTCTATAACAGATTTAGAGGTATCAAAACTTTGCACTGGCTACTTGTTTTGCATTTCACTCTGTCCTCTTTCAGATATAAGAATGGCAGTAATAACCACTGATATGGATGAATTCCTTCTAAGACTGAGAAGAAATTACTCTGAAGACCATGTGGTATCACTCATTTATAGAGTATTGTGAAGACGAGGTTACACAAGTTAAAAAAAAAAACATAATTAGCAAAATCAGAGGTAAGCAAGTGTCTGTAGAGTGTAAAGAAGGGATACACAACCAGGGAAGTTCACAAAAGACCTTCAGTAAAATCAGTAATTATTTTACTTCATTTCATAAATGAGATGATTGGTTTGCATGTAATTGTTGCTATTTTCACTTTAACTTTTTGGAAACGAGTATGGTCTTAAGTGGTTCAATTTTAATTGCTATAGAGACATCTCAACATATTTCTTTCAGAAAAACTTTACTTTTTATTAATAAAGGTGATATATATTAAAAAATCAGAATGTTAATGTCTTTTTTCATTTAAGATACAATCAAACACTAAAGTAGAAAGAAAAAAATAACAAAACATTCAAGAGGAATTGACTTCAATAAAAAACAACAAAAAAAGATCAAACTATAGACACATAGGGAATTCCAATAGCAAAACTGAAATATAACTGAGGTAATAAATTTTTAATGAAAGATTTGGCTGGGTACTCAAGACCATAAAAATGAAATAATTATAAATTATGGCACTGAATAATAAAAGAAAAAAGTAAAATGATCAAAAAGGAAGGCTATCTTAATCTAGTGCTAATAGACAAAATTTGCAGCATTCAGGTAAATTTGACTCTCAGATAAAAAACAAACGTTATATTACATTAATCCATGTATTTTTTTTTTTTTTTTTTTTTTTTTTTTTTTTTGGTTTTTCTCCGGTACCGGGAACCAAATTCACGACCTTGCGCTTGCCAGACAGGCGCTTTGCCGCTGAGCTAAGTCCCCAGCCCATAATCCATGTATTATTTGAGGCATTCAGGTACTAAAAATTCTTCCATGTAATATTTGAGATATATATAAAAAATTCACATTACCCGAAATTTAAGCTTAACTGAGAATTCTCTATTTTTATATGCTAGTTCTGGAACCCTTAAAATAGGACAACTTTTAAAGCAGCTTTAACACAAGTAAAGAGAAAATCAAATATAGGAAAAATTGTGGAAAGAATCATGGAAATTTTAAAGAAAAGGCTGTGTACAAGAATGTAAATAATATTAGGGACACATAACAAGTTTCACTATATGTACAATAGATGTCCAGAATTAAACAGGAGAGAGAGTAGAACATAGCAGTATTTGAAGCGATAATCACTGAGAACCAGGAAAGATTAACTGTCAGGTTCGAGAAAGTCTAGGAATCCTTAGTGAAGTAAATACAAAGAAAACTACACTTTCACATCAAGTTAAACTGTTAAACTCCAAACAGAAACACATTAACAACATCCTGAGAAAAAACTTGTACTTAAAAGACAGAGACCATGAGGTGAAATAAGTTAGAATTATTGCAAACTACAACAGAATGGAGTATCTTAAAAGTGCTGAAAAGAAATAGCAATTTACTAATCTATATCCATGATAGAGATAATTGGGAATAAATTTAAAATAAAAACACTTAGAACAATAAAAAAAACCAAGAGTATTAGAAACCAGTAGCCCCACACTAAAGAAAAAGTTCTTTATGAAGTATATATCAGATCACAAATATAATGACAGAGATAAAAAGAATGAATTGCAGTAGAAAGGATAGAGTTCAACATTTTCAATTACATAAATTTTCATATATAAGACAATAAGTATGTCCTATTAAATTTAGAAAATGTAAGGAATTAAAATACAAAACAAAGCAAGAGATGGAATTTAAAGTTTTAGAATGTTTTAACTGTTTAGAAACAAAAATATTTTTGATGAAAGAAGATTCATGCTATTATCTTAAAGAAATAGCATAGAAATATATAATAGCCACATTAATATATGTGGGGAACGGAATCATTTTCTTCATAAAAATGATCATCATCGCTATCTACATGATTATTTCAAAACAAGAGAAAGAAGACAAACAGAACAGATACAAACAATAGAAAGCATGTAATGCAATATACATGAGTCATTTATATTTACTTGTTTCAAAAATTGACAGATTTAAAACAAAAGCTAATGAGAAAAGATTTTTTAGCATACAGTGAAAACTTTAATCAGTCCAGAACCCATAGGAATTTTAAATTTATATAGCTGTAATAACAGCCTCAAAATGCATAAGCAAAAATTGATAGGCCTCAAAAAGATAAATAACAGAACAAAGACAAATATTCAAACATTATGAAAAATCTTCCCGTTACTGACAGGATAATCAGGAAAAAATCATTAAGGATAGAGGTGAGTTCAATGCTATAATTAACAAATTTGACCTAATTGACATACACAGACCACCAGAAAAGCATAATACACATTCTCTTCAAATGCAAATAGAACATTTAAAAATTTTACTATGCAGTTGGACCTGAGGAGTGTTTGGGCTACACTTCACAATTTAAATTATACAAATCACATTCCTTTATGTTTTTAAGATAAAGTAAAAGACAAATGGTTGAAAAATCTTTGCGTGTTTGGAAATGAAGAGATAAGCTTCCAAGTCATAAATAGATAAACAAGGAAATCACACAGTGGAAGTTAGAAAACATTTGGCAACTACATGAGAATATAGAATCAAATCACACGGAAGGTATTCAATGCTGTTCCTAGAGATAAATTTACAAATTTAATTTGATAAAATGGAAAAAGAAAGGCTAAGAACAGTAAGAGGAGTATCTATTTTAAGAAGATACATAAAGAGCACAAAGCCCAGCCCAGAACGCTACTACTGCCATTCTCTGTGGTTGAACGTCAATATTCAGTTCTAACAAGAGGGGATCCTTAAGCAATATTTACCAACTAATCTGCAAAAAACAACAACAAATAAAACCAATCTGGCAAAGCTCTATTGATACACTACTTGTTTGTTAAATCCTAAAAAGATTTCCAACATCTCATCCCTGATGTTTTCACTTTGCATATTTTTTCCTTGTTGATTATGCATGTAACTTCTGCTTTTGCTGGATTACATCTTCCCTGAGCCATTTATATTCACCCTATAGTTAACATGTCTTGCATGTATAATTAAAGACACTAATTATTTGATAACAAGTCAATAAAAGTGAGATCATGCTCAAAGGGCCTACACTAACAAAGTGAATTATTTAAAAGAAGGTAAAAAACTAAATAAATTTTTAAAAATAAATAAAAGAAGGTCCAGGACTTGCTTGAGAAGAGATGAGAAATATCTCAATGATTCTTTGTTGGCCTGAAGAACTATGCTGCCTATATTATGGGAGGAAGGGCATATTAGAGTGGAAAAGGGCATATTAGAACTTCTATTTGAGGACTTTTGGATGAATTGCCTTTAGGAATCCCTGGTGGTCTTCTGATGACAACCGCTAAGACAGTGAGACTTCAGTCTTGCTGTAAAAGGCACGGAGTTCTGGCAAAAATGATATGAGTTTGACAGAGGATCTCAAGCACATACGTGGATTATTAAATTAAAGAAAATATGAAGCCATAGATGGGGATTGTTTTAAGCTGTTAAATTTGTGATAATTGATTACAGAATATGGGAAACTAATATTATTTCCAGTGGCTAACCCTCTCCAATGGATCCTTTCGAATTTCAGTATGTGGAAAAGTATATCTAGAATTTAAAGTCATTCTTTTGCTTGGCTTTTTGACTTTAAGATTAGGTATTCCCTTCCATTTTATTAATTTATTTAGTGGTTGGTTGATTTTATTTAACTCTGTCTGATGGGTCAAAGTGATTCTTCTCACTGCAAATCTTAACAAGTAATTTGAAAAAGCTTCCCCTCACAAAAATAAGTATCTGCTCTCACCTGTCCTTTCGGGTAGGATGATGAGAAATCATACACAAAGTTTAATGCATACACTCTTTACATATTTTCAAAGTGGTTGAGCAATTCATCTTTTACTCTGTAGGTTCTTATTTTTACATATTAATTGCTGATTGCAGATTAAAATACATATTTTAAATCTAGTGTCTTAGGTAGTTAAATTCTGATTAATTGATTTTGTATTCCATCAGAAAAGGGGAGCTTGTGGCTCTCTTTTCAACATGATGAACATAAATATTTATTGGCACTGGCTTTGGACAAAGCTTTGTGATAAGCTCTAACAAGGGGAGGGACAGTGAGTGCCAGAATGCATTTAACCAGTGAAGTCCATTTTCTCAAAATCTTTAGAGTGTATTGAAATCAGCTGTACAATGATTCCAAGGAAATGGTGTCACAACTGTGCTAATAATTGGCCACTAATTCTCACCTAAAGGCATGACAGTTGCCCAAACATGGTGTGTGTGTTCATCATTTGCATTCCAATCCTTGTGAAATCATATGACATTTTTCTCAACCCTTGGAAATTTTCTATGGAAAAGTGACCTTTTCTTTCATTCTTATTTGTTTTCTTCTATCCCCCCTTTTTTGTGGTACTGGGAATACTACGCAGGGCTTTATATATGCTAGGCTAATGATCTACCAGTGAGCTACATTCCTAGTCCCTCTCTTGGGATTCTCAATATACTTTCCTCAGGTTATTCTTAATGCTGGTTGGAAATACTTTTTTGCCTGAGGATGTACATGAGTATGTCACTCTGAAAAATGACTAAATATTTGATAGCCAGGGAAAAGCAGAAAATCACCTTAAACACTTCTGCAGTAGTTGTCATAGTTGTTTATTAATGCATTTTTATTATTGTCATAACAAAAATTATGTGCCCATTTACCACATTTTTATATATGTTATCTTCATTCTTAATGGTAATTAAGAAAGGAAGGTGGTATTTTTCATCTCCTTGAAAAACTGAGTCTCAAATAGATTAGATACTCTGTGCAAGGGCACAGCCACTAAGAGAGGTCTGTAAATTCTAGCCACACTAGGAGAACCTATCCCAAGCTAGCCATTTTATCTCTTATTGTGTGTGCATTGTGGGTGTAGTCATGTATAAAAAATTTCCCAAATTTGAATACTGGTTTATTAGGGTCATAGACTGAATGACTATTCTAAGCTATCTACTTCAGTCTATTGCTCTGTAAACTAGGCTATTATCAAGATCTACCTCATGGAGTTTTTGTGAAGATCAATTTACAGAAAACACCCAGGAGTGGTCATTTGGTGAGTGTAAGTGAGCTGGCTGTGAGAATGTTCAACTGGACTAACAGAATGGAAATACTATCTAACAATCCCTCAGGGATTATTTCTGACTCTTTCCTTTACACAACCTTCCCACCTGCCCCTTTCCTACCACCTTAGAAGGAATGTAACAGATGCGAAAATCCCAAGTATCATGTGGAGAACTTGTGCTATCATTAATACAACAACGTACAAAGTCATGGGTGGGAAGCTCACCATATCTAGAAATTACTTCAAAATTTAAAACAAAAGACCAGTTTTTCTCACGTGCACCATCATGATACGTCTCCCTTAATTAACACATGATGTGCTTTAGAAGTATAGCAATTTAAGCAGCACCCACACACTTAAACAGCGACAGGTCTTCAGCATCCCAACTGTAATAAGGATGCAACAAGAATGCAGAGTGTTGGACAGGCCATGCTGCGTAGGAGCTTCTGAGAATTTAGGCCCAACTTCAGGGACAAGGGCGTCCAGATTTTTCTTTAGAAATAGGTAGATACTCAAACTTAAGAAATAATTACATAACTTTTCCAAGAATTATTCTGTGCCTGATATAAAATCACTTTGCTTAATTTTCATAACAATTCTACATTTTATGTACTATTTTTACTTTCATCTTGTGGGTTAGAAAAGAGAGTCACAGAAAATATCTATTCCAAGATCAGTGACCTAAGAAATGGTTGGTCGATTGGTTGTATCATCGGCTACATGCACATCACTAGTACCACTCAAAATGATAGCACTCTGCCTAGCCCTAAACTGGTCTTTCCAAAGACCAAAATCATACCTGCCTTACAGGAGAATTACATAAATTCAATGCAAGTATTTTTTTTGTTTGTTTCCATAGATAGAAAAACTAAGGTTCAGAAATATTAAATATTGTGCCCAATGTCTTAAAATATATTAATATATAAAGGATCTCACCAGCCTTTTAATAAATTTAAGACCTTTTACTCCTTTGCTAAATTATATTATGATTTACTTTAGCATTGTGAGTACATGAAAGGGTCTCTGTATGGAAAGGAGTGACCATATATTGGTCCAGTAGCAGATCCAATTGCCTTCAGTGTGGAATTATTTAATGTACTTCCCTTCTCTAAAAGCAGCCATTTCCCCAAACATTACCAGATTCATATTTAGTGGCCACTTCCTAGTCAGGGTTATCCATGCAAACAATTATATATTCCTCCAAATGTATATTTTCCTTTAAATGTCAGGAACAAAAAAAGGAGAAACGTAATTTATAGGCCTTTAAAGATTGTATCAGTTGTTTCATATTTTTAGATCGAGACTCTGTAGTGTCTTCCTAGGTCTTATTTCTTCTATTCATGCATCTGTGGCTAACTGTGGCAGACAAAATTTTAGAGTACTATGAGGGTCTGCAATCTTTCACACATCTTTAATTGGTTTCCTCCAAAAAGCCGAGCCTATTACCATGTTTGCAAGGTTCCTACTCCAGCACTTTGGGAGGCTGTAAAAGACACTCACTCTGGGTGACAGGCATGGGAATGGCTAATTCCATGTCCTCATGAAAGCAGTGCTAGTTGCCTGTTGAGCCATGTTTCTCTAGAGAGTGATGAAAATTGTTTCTTTGAATCAAGGCTAGATAGTTTCTTAGGGAACTGACAGCTTTTGTAGCCAGGTCTCCCAAATTAATAACGAATAACTTACCTTTAATTATGATCTCGTCTAGAATGCTCTTGTCTGGTCTCATGGAAAGATTAACACAGATGTAGTAATATGTTGGCCCTATTAGCTATAGATGTGTGCTCTTAGACAAATTCAGAATAAGCAAGACTTATTTTCTAGTAAAGGGTGGAAAAGAACAAGCTTGGAGAGGGGCACTCTATTAGTTTGGGTTTCAGTGCTATAGCAAAATGCCTGACACACAATTTAAAGGAAGAGGTGAGGCTCATTGTTCGGGAGGACTCAGCCCATCATGTTTTGGTTTAAAGGCTGGAAAACCAGGGAAGCAATGTGTGGCAGCGGTGAGCTGCTTCGTTCATGGCAACCTGGAAGCAGAACAGGAGAATGGTGCCAGAAGGAAAGGGACAGGGTCCACGCACAGTACCCAGTATCGGGTCTCTATGACCTACCTAGGACACACGAGGAAATGTATTTTCCTAACCCCCAGGGGTTTCCTTAATTTAATCAACTTGAAATATGACTAACAATCATGATGTCTAAAAGTCAGGTCTCTTTTGTCACTAGAGCTCTGTGATAACATTTATAAAAACAAGGACTTGAATCCTGGCTTTGTTCTGAGTTCTTAGACAATGAACACTTTCAACTACAATTTCCATCTTTTTGAAACAGAGATAGTCTCATTTAAAAGTTAGCATAAGATATAAAAGAGTTAATACACATAGCGTGCCTAGCAAAATGCTAAGCACAGAGTAAATCATTTAACCAGTGCTTCTTGTTATTTATTACATTACCACTACATTTTCTTATTTTTACTACTAAAATAAATTTTATCAGGAAAATTCTGTTATCAAAATTATTTTGTTAAGAATTCTCCTAGTAATGGGCTTTAATGTCAAAACTACGCAATCTAAATGTGTGAATAGAACACAAATTAGTTGAGAAATCATATGAAAAGAAAAGAGGTAAAAACAGGAATAAAGCCCAATGGTTATGAGTGAAATGTTAGGGAGATAAGAAATGAAAAGAGGAAAGCATGAAGGTTACTGAAATTGAGAAACAAATGAAGAACAAGAAATAAATTTTCACAGGTAAGTTTAGATCAAATCCTAACATGAGGATCTCTATAGTTATTTGTTTACTTCAGTGAAAAGGACTCTAATGCTTTCTCATGAGTTGTAAACTAATTCATTATAATTAACACCTTGATTACTGTTAAGAAAAAAAATTCCGGACCTTTTAAAAGCCATAAAAATGGATGTGTCTGGTGCATGGTGAAGGTCATGGGTTTGGAAATTGTTGTCTAAAGGGCACCAGAAGACATCACAGGTAAATAGTCTCAGAAAGGATGGAAAGCAACTTGAGAAGGTCTGCTCACTGACAGAATAGGGTGATCAGAGGCAGCAATCACTAGAAGCCACAGTGAATTTAAAAATCTCAGGTTGCTTTTTTTATTAACTTTTTCTCTTTTGGCTTCTCATTGTAGAAGCACAACCACAGCCGGAAAATATTATGCTAATATAAAGAGGTGAAATCAGTGAACTGTAGAGGGAATTGTAGGCTGGCCATACAGCTATAATTTTCTCTTGCTGTCACTCACCCCTCCACAAACTAGGTGATTTTGACCTTGGGTGAATGCTTAGCCTGCTTGAATATTAGTGTCTTACCCATAAAACTGGGGAGAGTATATATTTCATCCATGGCTTTTTTGGATATTTAAATAAAAGGACATGCAGTATTTAGCCTACTTCAACCAGGACTATGTACAGGTTATAAACTTAGTAAACAAATATTTATCCTCAGAAAAAGTAAATTTGACACAACCAAATTAGAGAAATTAACAGAGGGCAATTTCTCCACACACATAATGTGCCTATACTGTATACTGGAACTACTGTAACAACTTCCTCTTTATTCACTTGAGATTTGGGGTAACAGTGAATAGCTGACTAAAATAGCACACATTTATGAACAATGAACAACAAGGAGTAGAATAAATCAGGTGTGCCTACAGAGACCAGCCAGGCTAAATCCTTGCTTACAAATAGAAGTATAGTGAAAATAAACACATACACACACACAGGGTCATGAACAAACTCACACACGCACTCACACAGTCAGATATACATGAGAATCTTTCAGTACAGTGGCTTTTGGTAGGTAGAAGGCAAAGTCATTAATTTTTTTCTCAGAAAAAAAAATCCCTTCTTGTCTTTTAACATCATTAAAACTTAGCGACTTTCTTCAGTGAGAAAGAGTGTCAGTTACTGGAAGAAACTTGCTTAACTGTTTGAATTTTATAAGCATTTTATATCCCCAGTCAATTTTAGCTTCCAAGTATCATCAAGTAGCATTTATCAAAAACATAAATGTCCTTTCTTGTCATTTTAAAGGAAGAAAAATTTCATCTTGGGCACATTATTTAACTGTAATGAAAGTATTAAAATATCAACAAATGACTGAAAATAATTTTATTGTGTAACAACTACTTCATGCAAAAGATGGATATATCTACCAGCAGAGTTTCAAGTTGTTAATAGATGTGTTTGTAAATTGTATATAGTTAACTAGCTACTTCATTGTTAAAATACTGCCCAAAAGCACTTATTAAATCTTAGTATTGTAGCATTAATTATGATTTAGTGAGATTTGCAACAAAATTAAATTCTAATTGAATCAAGGGATGTTCCTTAGCCTACAACTGTTACTCCTACCAAGGATCAACAGATGTCATACTACTGTTACTATTTCTTATAGATTAATTGCCCCCCTAACGTAAGTTAGCAAATAAGCAAAGTTCTTGATAAGCAATTCAAGAACATAGTCTTAGTCTCAGCAGTGCCATAATCTGTAATTTGCTGTAATTTCTGAAATATCCTCCTGCATGTTACAGGCTTTTTTTCCCTCTTGACACTATTGCAATGTGCTGAAAACATAAGGAAGTGACTCCTAGTGAGAATATAGGATTTTGGGGGCATGGACTTGGAGGGGATTTGGGGGTCCTGGGGACATAGGACCCTCTTTTTCCTCTCTTTTTTGTTTTCTGGCTGCCATGAAGTGAGCATCTTTCTTTGCCACATGGTCCTGATCTTGTGAATTGCCTCACTACAAGCCCAGAAAATATGGAGACAACTGATGATATGCTGAAAACCCAAACTGTGAGCAGAAACAAATCTTTCCCATGGTCAGTCCCAGGTATTTTGTTGCAGTAACACCAAAGTGACTAAGCCATACAGAGCTGCTTAGAGACATCTCTGAATGCTGAGGTGCTATATTCCACAGGGCTTAACATGTAATATCAACAAGAAAAATTTACATCAGCCAAAACTACTCTTTATCAATTAGGGATAATAACAGTGTTTAGATGGACAGAGTACTGGCTTTGCTCCATGGTAAGGGAAATAACTCTGAGGTCAATCTGTTTCTGCAGCTCTGGGTTTACTTTTATAAAAAGGAAATAATTACTTTCACAGGGTGATTGTGAGTGAAATATCATATATATATATAAAATCAAATTTGAAATATGCAATATATTTTAAAATATTATAACTACTAATCAAGTTTTAAATGTATATCTTAAAAAATATTATAAATAATAAATAAATAATAAATTTTAAATATATAACATATTTTAACATATTATAAATAAATAAATGATAAAATTTTAAATATAAAATATATTTTAAAATATACAATATATTTTACAATATATTTTATAAAATATATAATATATTTCATGATCAGTAAATGTCAGATCCATCTCTGTAATTATATACCATATACTCACCATTATCCTTGGAGTAACTCTCACTGAATTGAGAGCTGGCTTGATCCTCCTTAGGCTAGGGTTATTCTGTTTGCTGGATGAACACCTTAGGCTATGCGGCAGTTACCTATACACACAGTGAACATGCTTAGATCATCACATGGGCAGTGTCTATAGGTCTGAGATGAACCTCAAAGTAAATTTATCCAATAGAGTTTTCCAAAGCTGTCAAGTTCATAGTAGGCATATACGGAAGAGGCTAACTCTGCACCATATATGTATGTCTGATTATAGCATCTCAGAAAATAATGGAGTTAGAAATTAGAGAGGAGACCAACTAAATCAGAGGCTCTAAAACATTCATGCATTCTAGAATCAACACTGTAGAACAGCTTTCCATCACTGTGACAAAATACCTGAAGAAATCAATTTATGAAGTAAGAAGTAGTTTGGCTTATGGTTACAGAGTTTTCAGTCCATGATTGCTTAGATGTGACGCTTTGAGCCTATGGTAAATTAACTCATTGGGGCGCAGTATGCATGGTGGTGGCAACTACTCTTCTCTCAGCAACTGGGAGGCAAAAAGAGAGACAGGAAGGTGCTGGATCCAAACTCTCCTTCATGTACACCCAGAAGGACCAAACTTCCTTCCACAAGGCCATACATTCTAAGGTTTTTGCCACCCCTTAAAATGTCATAACTAGCAATCAGGTTGTAACATGTGGAACTTTGGGAGATCTTGAAGATCCAAACCTCAATAAATAGTGATGCTTACTTCAAAGACAGTCTCTAAAGCTCTGTATCAGATAGTCTGACTCAAAAGGTAGTAGTTTAGAAAATCTGTAATTTTCATAAGCAAATTTTGCTATGTGAGAAGGATTAACTACTGCTGGTAAAATAGTTTTGGATGGGAGATACATAAAGCTAGAACTTTTAAAAAGTGAGAATGGCATTCTGCATTCTACTAATGCATGTGGTCTAATTTCAAAGTGACAGAGATGGGAAGGTGGCAGATTCTATACTGTACATCATGAGTGACTTTCATAGCTGCTCTGGTGTGGGTTTCCATCAAGCCTAAGAAATTTTTTAGGTGCCAAAAGTAAATCTCAATTTTTAGCTTCTTTAATCTCAGATTTTCTCTCCTGGCCCTATTTTATTCCCTTTGCTTTCTTTTTCTTTCACAGAGGATGAAAGTGCTATGAACTAATTTAATTCATTTTTCCAATTCCAATGCAGGGATTTTCCCTCAAAATTGATTTCTGATCACTTGCTTTTATGAAGTACATCATTTCTGCATTACTTGTTTTTACCTGTAGGACCAGGAAAGCATTTGTAGGAATTAGATCTTACCCTTTACAGAAATGCTGGTCTGCTTTTCTCAGTGAGCAAAATAAAAAATTCAAAGATGTTAATATCCTGAAACAAACTCCTTTTCCAACTAACATAATCTATTTTGCATTTCACTATTCCTAGGATTTTCACATTTATGCACAAATTTCTCAGTCCTAATCAGTCTAGATTTGGTAGCAAGAAATGGAACTTTTCAGTTCTTTTTCACATTCGCAGCTAGGGGTGAAGGACAATATCAACAAATTGCTTTTGTTTTTTCTCTCAAGTCCCCCTCATAAGACAGTTAACACATCTGTGTATCAAATGCACGCCATAGTAAAGGATTACTCTTAAACATCAAAAGTGATGAAAAATATCACAACTGAAATGTGCATGGGCTTAAATCCAGAAAGAATCACATTTGAGTTATATCAGTGTCTACCAGTTTTATATTGACAAGCACATTCTTGACTTCACAAAACTTAAATGTTCAAAGAGGGTAACACAAAAATATTATCCACTTTACAGCATTTATTGCAAATTTGTCTATGGAAAAATCACATAACTAACTAGGTTTTGGGTATAAAATACATATTAAATTACTCTTCATTTTTCTTCCTATTTTAACTTGAACGTAACAAGCTTATACAACTCAGTATATTCAAAAGTAGAAAAGGTTGAATTTCAGAATAAACTTAGAGACCAAAGATTATTCTTATAAAATGGTCAGTTGTTATTCAAATTATTACATAAATTTTATAAATCTCTATTCCATATGTAGATTAACAAAAACCTTAAAGGCAGCTGCTCCCACTCTCTTTGTCCTTCTGACCACCTAATCTCCATCATAATCAAGCTTGATATTCTTGCTAGAGAGCTCACAGAATGAATGTCTCCACATTGCTCACATTCTCTCCAATATCCTGGGCAGGGAGTGCCTGGGTTGGTACACAGCAGCCACCCCTGAAAGGCTCAGGTGAGTAATGAGGTTCACTGTTACAGATCAGAGGCTGTGCTGTGAGGAGGAGCAGACCTTTTGTGGCACCAGCGGAGCACTCTGCAATCCATTCTGGAAATGCCACGGGTGCTATTTCCTTATGTTAAGGACTACTGACTTTTATTTCAAATTCTGGTGGTAATAAAATGCATTTGAAAGTTAAGAGTAATTCTGGAAGAAGTGTTTTTTTTTTTTTTTTTCCTTAAGTTGCGTTTTGGATCTGATGCAGTCAATCACCCTTTTAGCATAGCAGTATTCAAGCCACAATGCTGCTGCTGCTGAAGTCCTTGTCTAGAATTGTGAGCATGGGGTACACTAGAGAGGCTGAGGATGAAGACCCAAGTGCATTCTCCCATTGGGCACTGAGACAAACAGAGGGAACAAATTCCACTGTCCCTCGGGAGATACATGAAAAATAACAACAGTAGAGTATGTGACAACTGCAATGCAAGATCTTTGGTGTTGTACTTGAATTGTAAGGTGTCAGATAAAGCTCTACTCATTATACAGTTTTGGAGACATGCCTTGGACATGATTGGGAACTCTCAATAGTAAGAAATGTCACACAGCAAAAGAAAAATTATGCATATAGGGAAAGAAAGTAGAAATAAATGGAAGATTTATGCTGTATCTTCTATAATCTATTTTACATTATATTCATATAATTCATAGACCTCTTTTTACACACAGATAGACACACACACACACACACACACACACACACACACACACACAAATTCTATTAGTTCAGTGTCCCTGGAGAACCATGACTAACATATCATCTATCTATATTCAGAGTTAGTGGCATAACAGATGATTCAATCAAAGTGGTTTTACAGTATAAGAATATAACCATTAAAACCCCATAAGACTGTGTTTTTGGGAATCAAGTGAGGGATGGTACTGCTGGTTGTATTACTCTAAAAGTGCTGTATGTGTACTATGAGCTAACACAACTATATAACTATTTTTTATCTTTGAATATGGAGGGGACTTGGGGTAAAAAACAAGATGCATATATAATTTGCATTGTTAAGTAAGAATTCTGTCTCTGTAATGTGGCACTTATCATACAAATTCTGTCTTTTGAAAACACACAAAAATTCAGCAGAACTTAGTGTTGTGCACACCACACTATGGTGTTTCAATATCATTTTCCTGAAAAAATGTTCTTAGAGAAATGATAGGATCAAAATCTGTGCCTCAATTCTTCTTTAAAAAGTAAATACAGAACAAAATGAACATAATAAATCAACATTCCTTGAAGACTATAGGGTGCTAATTCATTATTGTAGAAACTGTTTAAAACAAAGGAAAAGGACATTTGCCCTTACATTTCAAATAGAAGAATTATCCCAGAGGATAAAATTAGTTGGATGGAAGAGTTTCTTTTAAAGAAAATAGCACAGCTAATAAAAGGAAAATCAAGTGCTCAAATTAGACATCATCACATTGAAACCAAGAAATTGAGGCAATGATCACAAGCTTTTCAAATATTACAAAAAGAAAGAACACCAAATCAACAAGCAAACAGCTGAGATACACAAAGTGGTTAAAGAAGAAACCAGAAAAACATCAATAAAGTTCACAACAATCTCAAATGTGGGGCTGGGGATTTAGCTCATGGGCTGGGGATTTAGCTCAGCGGCAAAGCACCTGCCTGGCAAGCCCAAGGTCGTGAGTTTGGTTCCTGGTACGGAGACAAAAACCAAAAAAAAAAAAAAAAAAAAAAAAAAAAAAAAAAAAAAAAAAAGACATGCAGAATCTCAAATGTGATATAACTAAATAGATACTGGACTTAATAAAATGATCCGTGAATTTTTAAGAAAGCCATCTGAGCTCAACAAAATTGTTCAAAACATCCGTGACAATTTTAGCAAAGAATTACAGTCAGTGAGAAGTTGCCAAGCAAATTCAAAAGAGAGAAAACCCCACTGATACTAAGGACAGCAAACGGAGCACGTGAGAAGAGGTGATGGTAGGGGACTGGGCTGGTACAGGTGAATATGTACGCAGAAAATATCTTAGAAAAAATCCATCAGCTGCTAGATGATAGGAAGAGGACTGACCTGTGATTAAATGGAATTGGGGACAGCTCCTCGAATCCAATGATAATGGCAGGAAGATACACCAGAAGATACAGACCAGAAGGAAAGTAGTACTAAATGGGAAATTTATAGCTGTGAATGCCCACATTTGAAAAATAGACTGAGCTGGAGTAAATAACCCAGTGATGCAACTCAGTGTTCTAAAAAAACAAGAAGAATGTAAATCTAAAGCTAATATAGGAAAGGAAAACATATAGATTGAGTAGAAATTAATAAAATTGAGACAAAAAGGTACAAAGAAACCATGAACTGAAGATCTGAGTCTCCTAAAGAATAATCAAAATCGACAAACTTTTAGCTAATCTTACAAAAAGAGAAAGAAAAGATGTTTGTTTTTTTTTGTTTTGTTTTTTTTTTCTCTGGAACCGGGAACCGAACTTACGACCTTGCGCTTGCCAGGCAGGTGCTTTTGCCGCTGAGCTAAATCCCCAGCCCCCAAGAAAAGATGTTTCAATGTGATTAAAAGCTAAAGTAAATAAATTAATAGATAAATAAATAAATAAATGACAGTGTTGAAAACTGGAAAAATATTAATAGCTACTTTAAAAACTGTACTCCAATAAATTGCAGAAAATAGTAATATTTAGAAAAAAGGGGGTTGTAGAAGACATTAGTAAATGGAAATATATCCTCGGTTCCTGAAAGATGGACGAATAGTGTCACAACAGCCATAGTACCAAAACTGCTATATAGAGCTAAAGTTATTCCAGTCAAAATACCAACAGCACTTTGCACAAAACTAGAAAAAAGTATTAAACAAAAAATTCACATGAAACCAGAAAGTGAAAGCAATCTCGGGCAATAGGCACAAAGCAGGATTTATCACAGTGTGTTTTTCAGTTATGTTACAAAGATAGAGTGATAAAGAAAATGGCACCGGTACAAAAAACAGACAGATGGATCATTGGAACAGAATATCAGACAGAAAGAACCCCAGGCCCAATCAGCCATCTGATCATTGAGCAAAGATCCCCCAAAAAAATAATGCTAGGAAAACCAGCTACACACACACAGGCAATTTAATCTAGACCTGTATCTCTCACCTTGTGATAAAGTAGCAGCAAAACTGATCAAGGACAGAAATGTTGAAACAGAAACAATCCTCTAGAAGGTAAAATAAGTAAAACTCTTGAAGATATAGGTATAAGCAAGAACTTTCTGAACAGAACTTCAATTTTACAAAAAAAAAAACAATATCAAGAATCAATGAGTAGGTTTATATTAAATGAGAAAGCTTCTGCACAGCAAATAATAAAACCAACAGAGTGAAGAGATAACCTATAGAATTGGAAAAAAAAAATCCCAGCTAATTCTTCAGCAAAAGCTTAATATCTAGAATATATAAAGAGCAAAACAAAATGAGACTCCCAAAATAAAATTTTAAAATGGGCAGCTGAAATGAATAGACACAGAAGAAATACAAATGGCCTCTAGTTACAAAAAATTGTGCATCATCTCTGGTCATTACAGATATAAAAATTGAAGCAACTCTGAGATCCCATCTTACTGCAGAAAGAAGCAGGGCAGGATATCATCATGAAATCAAACAATAAAAATTACTGATGACTTTCCAAGCAAATAGCAATGCTTCTGCTTTGTTGGAGAGAATGCAAACTGGTACCACTGTGGAAATCAGTGTGGAGATTCTTCAAAAAAATGAAAACGATAAATTCCATTTGACCCAGTATTCCCCTTCTAAGTATCTTCCTGAAAGATCTGAGGACATCACATTACAGTGATACATGTATGCTCATGTTTATGTAAGGATAACTTCCTAATAACTAAATCTTGTAGAGTCTATATATCCATCAATATATGAATGGGTAAAAAAATGTATTTATACATAATGGAGTATGATTCTGCCACAAAGAGGATAAATTTGACCATTGGTAGGAAAATGGATGGACTATGAGACAATGATGACAAGTAAACTACATCACACACACAAGCTTAAATACTGCAGTTTCTCTTACACGAGAAACCCAAAGTTTTAGTAAAGAACAAAATAAAAGATACATAATAGAAATAGGAAAAGAGATCTTTTGTCAGTGGAAGAGATCCGCAAGATGAGAGAAGGGAGAAGGGTGTAATTAAATTAAGTTGTTATGTGCTTGTACCCATTCTCCACAGTGAATGCAATCATTAGATACTGTAAACATTTATTAAAATGAAAACATTTTTTTAAAAACAAGAACACCAGACATGACATAGCAATTTTCCCTTGCAAAAATTCCAACTTAAAGGTGATGGCGCATGCATATTTATTTTCAACAATTACAGAAGACATAAAATGTGTAAAATAACACCTTGGTTGTCTTGGGAAGACAGTCAGCAAATCTAGATTAGAAGAAACAGTACAAACAAGCCAGGTCCCTCAAAAAATAAACACTAAAGGCAGAGAAGAGATAGACAAAGAGGGTGGCCGGCTGGGAATGAATCAGTACTTGGAACAGACAATTTTGTCTATGTACTGGAAATTACTGAAAGAGGGTGATATAGGTAGGGGTCATCTTTATATGTTCATATGTGATTGAAACTTTGAAATTTTCATAATAGTAAATTTTGAAAGTTTCTCAAATGATTATGGTTATGCCAGATGATAGTCAGCATGCAATACAAACAAATACAAATAAGGTAAGAGTCTTAAGACAAGGAATATGAATTTGAAGAACTTCTCTGGCAAAGTTAGCATCAGTAGCAAATTCAGGTAGAAAAGTCAGCATGACCTTGAGCATGATTCCAGGAGGCATGAAAGGAAGCTCTGAGAAGAACCAGCTGTAGTCGCTGTACCCATCTGGACATAACATTGTGCCACTCTAGCTGTATTTTTGTTATGTGCTGATCTGATCATCAAAGAAAATACTTCTGTCGTGTGTACGTACCCATACACACAGCAACCTAGAGGGCATGCGTAGACCCAAGCACTGGAAATTAGTTATGTTTTTATTGTGTTCTCTATGGTTTGGATGGATCTCTGAAGTGCTTTGTCATATATTGACTTTAAAATCTTCTTATATCTTACCTCAACACTCTTCCTTCACCCCACCATTGATACAATACCATGCATTTAGAATATTGCACAAAAGAGGCTTGCTGGGCTTCCTTAAATTATAGTGGATTAGAGAGATATAGATAGATAGATAGATTGATAGATTGATAGATGATAGATGCATAGATGGATGGATGGATGGATAGATAAATAAATAAATGATAGATAGACAGACCGATAAACAGAGGGATAGATAATGGACTCTGAGCATGGGAACAGTGGAAGAGTAGAAAAATCCAAATGGAATTCAGGAAATCTTATTGAGTTGCAGAATGTTGATCCAAATAGGTCTTAAGCTTCTACTTTTTATTATTCTACCCAAAGCTATCACATAACATTATATAAACATTAGTAAATATTATCTTGAAGACTAACCTTAAGAAAAGGATTATCACACAACAGTCTGCCATGCTTGTGTAGAAGGGAAAGGTTAAATGTAGAAAACCCTGCTAAACTTCCCGTGCTGAAGGCATGTCTATAAGCCTTAGTCACTACTTATGATTAAGCAATGGCACTACTTGTTTCTGTTCTCACATTAACCCTACAGGACAAAGAATTGTATTAACTGTCAGTTATGACATGTCTAATGCCACTGTGTTAAGTAAAGTAAATTTCATAAGACCTACAAAATCCTAACAATTAGAAATATTTTTTTATAACATGGATGCAACTCTTTTAAGGCCAAATCATTTGAAGTTTGTTCTTCATGAGGATAGCAATTGGAAAACCACTGTGACCATATGCAGATACTTGTAAACAGGAAACTACAGGTGGTTTGGGAAAGAAATCATAGCTAAAACTATGGGTAGACAGGAACACTGGCTATTTTAAGACAAGGTCCCATTTCCTGAGTTGAAGCAGCCTAAAGGTACCTGTGAATCATCCTCCTATGTCTTTGTCATTTCCAGTTTCTAGGGAAACCAACCCATTTGATAAAGCAGCCACAGTGCAGGAGCAGCAAGCAGTTTGATCTGTGACCTGCTGCGAGACATTGTCTTCTCCAATACTCCAACTTACTATTCAGTTAACCTCCTAGAAATACCATTCCTTTAAGGCTTAGTCTGCGGAAGTCACTTTCACTTCTAAGACTCATTTTCCAAATTGGCCAAGTACAAACATAACAGCTGGCCAGCATGATATGACATTGAGCCATTTTAAGAATCACTTGACATGACAACACATTTATCAATGTGGCACAGTTTCCTAGGATATAAAACATCAATGTGACCAGGTGATGCAGCTTTCCTGATTTTTAACTCCTTAATGCAAGTCTTTTGGAATCCTATGAAGTATTAAAAGTATATAGCATTTGGCTTCATTGTGTGCATTTTCCTGATTATGGGCTTCTGATTGAAGCGTTCTGAGTTGGGAAATATGGCATGCTCCTTCCTTTATGGCAACCTGTACATTGGATAAGTTTATGCTTTTTAGGACCCAAGAGTCTATTTAAGAGCACTAGAATACTGGATGCCTCAATAGAAATGTTTTAAATTACTTCAGGATAATTGAGCCATTCAGAGAACACTAGAGTGTTCCACATGGCATTGAAGCCCATGGTAGACCAGTCACCTCATGACAGGGGGACATCATGTGAACAGGGACAAATGGTTTATAAAAACCAAAAAGGTTAAGGGTTGTCAGAGCCTGAATGTGCCTATTGTATTTCAGTAATTGCCACTTAGTATTTGATTTAATGAAAGCTTAGGAGTAAAGAATGTTTCTGAAGACATGGTCGTTATGCTAATTTTTACTATACCCTTCTCTGTCTTCCCATATTACATTTAGAAACCTCTGTTTGCTATTACAGAGTGACTTTCACTCTTTCTGCTTTCTGCATCCATTCCCCGGTCTCTCAGTGGCCTCATTAAAGGCAACTACAGTAAATTATAGGGTCTCTGGTTAACTAGCTTGTCTGCTTCCTATCTAAAGATGCAAATTCTATTGTACAAACTGGGCAAAATAGATACCTATCTTCGCTTCATTTTAGGCTATGCAATCTTCTTTACAGAAAACTAGATCTTGGTGAAATTCATTAACACTTTGGAGAGAACCTCTGTGCTTATGTTTAAACATATCTTACAACATTTTCTCAACTTTGAACTAGGAAAAGGTGCTCATTGCTTCTTGAAAACACCCACTGACAATAGTCAAGTCAGGAAGTCTGGGAGGAGCTGTTTTCACCGCTTTCAGCCCTGCATGTTATACAAGCCCCAGCAGGTAACCCTGGTGGAAAATAATCATTAGAGACATCCTATGGGGACTGAAATTCCAAAATGGGGACTAATTAGCATCATTCGGATACTACCTATTGCTCTGCTATTAACTCTTCTTGGACAGATTCCAAAAATTGAAGATCCAGGGTGCAAATTTATTTTCTTATTAATACTTGCAGTGGTTTTACTGTCCATGGAAGAGTTACACGTCATCTAGTTTCGTCACTCATTGGAAAACCACATTGGGGTGTGTGTGTGTGTGTGTGTGTGTGTGTGTGTGTGTGCATGTGTGTGACTAAAAGCAAAGAAAAAAATAAGAAGAAAAATATGTGGATATTTGTAATCTCATACCAAGTGTCTTTTGAGATTCTTACCAGAAAATTAGATCTTCTGTTCTCTGTCATCTTAATCTAACTAGGACTGGCAGCCAAAGGGAATGATAATCTATAAGATTAATTATTCTAGCTTCCAATAGACTGTAGATATTACAAAAATAACAAGAGAGATAGGGTCCACCGACCACAAACTTTGAAGAAAATCAAAGGATTAGAGCTGAGAAGTTTCTGATGTCTTAGAGTACCACTTGAACTCCTATCAAATCACTTCAAATTCTTGCAAAGGCAATTTTAAAGGAGATTAATAATTAATAATGTAGATAGTAGCTTCAACTAAAACTATTGAAGCAGTTAATAAACAAACATACAGCTAAAGCTAGCTCTTTAGCAATAGGAAATAACTTGAAATTGGAGAAAAATTTGGAGCAACATTTTTTTTTGTTACTATTGCAGTCAGAAGTGGTTTCATGACAGCTTTCTTCTACTATAACTTAAGAAGAACTTGGATAGCAACAAGAAATCAAAAGCTCTACTATGAACTTACATGTTATGCTAAAATCTGGGATGGAAGGCTTGAAAGGATTAAACAGCATATGCCCTTCAAAGAAGTAGGCTGAGACAATTACTCCAGGTACATTAGTTGATCATCTGTTTAAGCAAATTTAGTTCAGGTAAAGTGAAAATACTTTAATTTGGCAGGGGGGGTTCTGGTACTGGGAACCGAACTCACGACCTTGCACTTGCCAGGCAGGTGCTGTGCCACTGAGCTAAATCCCCAGCCCCAAAGTGAAAATATTTTGAACACCTAGCCAGTAGTTGGAGAGAGAGAGAGACAGATTGATTAAAAGGACATGTTTTCTAGGTCTATTAAAATAGAATTATGTGGACTTAGAAACCATAAAACCAAAACAAAACTAAAAAAGGTCATAGCACTCCATTCATTTCATTTACAACAACTATTGAATAAGTGTAGGAAATTTTCTGTTTTATGTCTTGAACTAATTGATTTCTCCTACTATGCAGTATTCTCACCCAGAATTGGCCAGTCTAGTGGTTATTTCACTTGCTAGGATGGGGGACGGGTCAAGCTTTTGATCCGTGAGCTCTATTGAAGATTCATGGACAAAGCCAATGTATCTCCTACTTTAAGTTTGGCCGTCTGGTTTTGGAAAAACCACACAATAGCTTCTGGTAGCCTTTGTTCTTCTAGTTGTAGAAAGAGACAGCTTATGAAGTCAGACAGACAAAAACACAGGACAGCCTGTGAGTATGCCTCTGAGAAGAATCGAATGAAATCCCATGCCTGAGTCCCTCCACTAGTCTACATAATTATATGGTATTCTTTCAGTCCCCGCTGATGAGAACATTAGGCAGATATGAAACAATAGGGGCTGGGGATTTAGCTCAGTGGCAAAGCGCCCGCCTGGCAAGTGCAAGGTCGTGAGTTCGGTTCCTGGTACCGGAGAAAAACCAAAAAAAAAAAAACAAATATGAAACAATATTAATGAAGGCAGAGAGAGTTTGACTGTGATCAACCTTGGGAAACTCCAACTCTATCATACCTCTTCTGAACCAAATAATAATTACCAGGCATCAGAATCACTCTGTTCTTTATCTGTGTAGTCAAAATCCCTCCCAGAGAAGTCTTGGTCAAGCTTTTCAAACAAATCCTTTAAAGGATTCTTCTGCTTTCAGGCTGGCATTTGTCTGTGTTGTAAGGGGTTAGAATCTACCGTTCTTTATTCTGTTGTTTGTTATAGGCGTCTATGTTTCATATCATAAATAATATTCTCAAGAGCATTTTCAGTAACTCTTAGACTCTATTCTTTCATGTCTTTTAAATTCCCATTTCCTCAATACATTTTGCCTGTCGCAGAAATCTTTTACTCAAGCTACACATACTTTATAATAAGTAGTCTGTATCAACTGACAAAAGCATTTGAGTCTACCCCATAGCCCTATGAATGCTCCCATAACTAAGGAACTTGCCTGCAGTCACTGGTATTGACTTTGAAACACAGGTCAAGTATTATGCCTGAAATTCACAAGCAAGTTGTACCTGTTTCTTGCAATTCATGGTAGAACAGTAAAAATAACACACTGGGTAAAGAGACCTAGGATTCATTTCAGGCTTTTATATTGATTTGTTCAACAACTTGAACAAATCTTTTAATCTCTCTAAACCAAAGATTTTTCATTTGCTTCTTGAAAGTTTTATTACATGCTTTATCTGTATCTAAGGGAGCCCTGTGGGTCAAATTAGTAGAAAGTGCAATGCAATCATAAGGTATTATTCCTAATTTAAGAAACTACTTCAAGGATCTGCTTTCTTAAACACTGGATCAAATTTTTGTATTGCCCTGTCACATTCTAATTCTCATTCTTCCTCCTCCTGAGTGCAGATCCAGGGAGGATATCTGTTGGGCTGGAGAATTATGTGATCTTGTAATCTGGAAAATGAAAGGAAGAAAGCATAACTTCTTTCTCCTTATATTGGTTTACTAGCACTGTTGGAACAAATTACCACAATTTGGGTAATTCAGAGTAATAAAAATACATACATATTTGCTGGTCTGGATGCCGGACGTATTGATCTGGCTTTGCTAATAGCACGACGCTAAAAATCTTTTCTTTGTCTTCTGGTTACTTGGGTGCTGCAGTTCTTGCTCTTCAGTTTGTGGCATTTAACTGCAAATTCCGCCTCTGTCTTCACATGTTCACTTTCACTTTGTGTGTATTTGTATTGAAATTCCCCTTTTCTAGGGACGCAGACCACTGGATTAGGGCCCACCTTGCTCCAGTGTGATTTGCTCCTAAACTGATTATATATCAAAAACACTGGTTCCAAATAAGCCATATTACTAGTCTCTGAGTGGATTTTATGTGTGTGTGAGGGGAGAGGGGTTGGGGGATATGATATAAATCCAGCACAATGTGGTTGAGTTTTATTTCCTCTTCTTGAGCCTCCTTTATCTTTGAATTTTCAAAGGCAAAACTTTGAATTTCTTATCAGAAAGTACAAAAAATTGAAAGTATCCCCTCTTTTATTGTCAGATTGTGCAAATAAATTGAACCTTAGGGGAAAGATTGGAATGAGAGGTTTAAGTCTACTTGAAAAGAAAATATCATTTTGTGTTGGATGGTGGGATAGAGAGATCTCAGGACTGAGAGGGAAGTTGAGACATAGTTTTTCATAATTAGGTCTATGAAAAGCAGGGACAATTTCAAGCTCTTTTTGAATAAGTTTGAATAAAGATTACAAGATTATGAGGTAAACTGGAATCACAAAGTTATCCAGTAAATTCCATAACAGTGGCTAGCAAGCTAAATCAACTCATTCAGAAAAAAATCTATTTCTCAATTACTATAGTGCTAAAATATGCAATTACCCCAAGCTATTTAATGATTTATTTATTTTGCTTAGGTGTAGAACCAGAGTCCTTATTTCTATAGAAAATCTAATGGAAAAAGAGAAGCTATGGCTGTATGAAGTTAAGAGTAAAACATCACAAAGTTTCATGAGGATTATCCATTCTGTGGGATATACACTCTATAGTTAATTAGAAAAAGTGACACTGAGTCTGTCATGCTTTACTTTCTTGTACTAGCAGGAAGTTCAAAGCTAAATTTAACTGTGCTAAGACCATATTTATTTTCATGTTAATATTAATAGCAAAATGTATTAGTCTTTTGGAATTCTCTTCTTATTCATAGTTTTTCTGAAACTTTAACAGTTGTGTGGCATATGTTTCTGCATTTTATTATAAAATATGTTTCAGCCAATAGATGATACTGGTGGTATACAGCATCAAGTTAAACTACGAAACTCTGTTTAACAATTTTTACCTGTAACAAAGGTAACTGTGTATGGCTCAAGCCATCAAAAATAAATAAAATAAAATAAAATAAAGTAAAAAAAAATGAAATTAAATAAATGGGAAAATAGTATCTTACTTTGAACTTTATGCAATTATTTTTGTTGGAGATAAAATTTAACGAACGTAGTCAATTTCAAGTTTTGTTCAATTTAACACTTCATACCACTAATGTCACCTACTTTTATAATATATTTGCAATAAATTAGACTTTCAGAGGAATTTACCACACACAAGTTTAACCACGTTTCCTTTTCTGGTAGGCTTTTTTGTATTATATATAGGAAATGCAGTTGCCATTAGTTCGTTTATTATATTTATTGATCATTTCCTTTTGTACATACCATGAAATGTGACAGTAGAATAGTTAAACAGATCTGTAGTCCTGTGTGTAACTTGTAATCTAGTTGGAATGAAATTCAAGTTGGCCGTCCCCTCCTAAACTTTAACATTCAAATGATATTTGTTGAACTCTTCAGCAATATCCACACTGTGCTAGACACTGAATTAAAGATGAACTCTGATCTCATATTCTGCAGGTTTAAACTGGACTTAGTTACAGATGCTCAAAATTTCTCTAGTGTGATCAATACATTTAAGAAAAAATAATGTTAAAGGAATACTGGTAGGGATTATTTGACTTCATTTTGTCAACTACAGTGAACTATAGGTTTGGTGAGAATTCACTACACTAAGATATGTGAGTGTGGGGGGCTGGGGATTTAGCTCAGTGGCACAGCGCCTGTCTGGCAAGTGCGAGGTCATGAGTTCGATTCCCAGTACCAGAAAAAAAAAAAAAAAAAAGATATGTGAGTGTGTTACTGCTGGTGGGAGGATGTCTGTTTTGGAGAAGTGATCCCTCCAGAAACTTTGAAGAAGGAGAATGAGGCTGAAATGAGAGACTGGAAATGAAGGGAGAGGTATAAGCAAACCAAGGAGAGGAGGGTCTTAAAACACCTCTTAAGGATTTTGTTCTTTCTTTTAAGTTTCATTGGAAGCCATTACAGACCCACACAGAGGGTTTGCAAGTTTGATTTGCATTTTTGAAGTGGTCTAGTTGCAGAGTGGGGGCAAGAACAGACCTGGGGCTGGGGATTTAGCTCAGCAGCACAGCGCCTGCCTGGCAAGCAAGAGGTCGTGAGTTTGATTCCCAGTACCAGAAAAAAATAGAAGAAAAAAAAAAAAAAAAACAACAGAATAGACCTGAAGGAAGCTGGAGTGGAGCACAATAGGGGCTGATACTCAGAAGAAGCACTGGCAGGGGAAGGAGACTGATCCATCCAGGAGAACAAGGAGTCCCCTGCCACCACTGAGCCGTAGCCAAGAGTTTACCCCTAAAGGCCCTTCACATGACAGGTTCTAGTGACCTCGAACTCACTAGAGGCCCTGTGTGAATGTTGGCTCAGTTACCCTGTCAAAAAAGATCTTCAAAAGGCAAGTGAGAGTCTCACTGCATTGGCAGATTCCTGCTACCTTAGGAGGGTTAGTCCTCTAATGAGATTTGAAGGAGAGTCTGGATTGCTCCCCCAGTTTTGTGTGCTTGTGAGTTATCTTGACATTCTCGGCCTCAGTTTCCTCTTTGAAACATGGGAACAGAACGCATTCTCTACATTTTAGGAAAAAATTTTGGTATTATAACACCATGTAAAAGAAATTTGACAAGATAAGAATACCATAAAGATGTCCTTATTAATTTTTGCATGATTTTTGACAGCCTAGCTTCTTAAGATATGAGACAAAATAGAACTTAATATTGCTCCTATGCTCAGAGAGAAAGACATTTTTGTCTCCTTTTTCATTATGTAACTCTAGAGGTTTTAATTCTGAGCTTTTTGTATAAAGCTTTATGCCCTGTGGGTGCTAAATAATTACTTGTCAACTGACCTATTATTAAATGTTACTTTTAATCTTCTTGCAAAAAGAATTTTAAACAGACTACAGAAGGACAGGCTTGATAACCTAATGGATCTTAAAATGTCTCCATGTTCTCTGGATTACATTTGAATTTGTAAGCTATAGGAGCATAATTTCTTTAGAGAGAGGTAGTCCTCAATTCACTCTTTTTACAGTAAAGAATTTTGAAAAAAAATAAAGTCTTCCTAGGGAACAATTATTTCTTTCACAGAATGACCTTTTCTTCAAACACCTCAGGTTGATAAAACTTCATAAGTTTCAAAGGAAAAATGAATTCTATAGAACAGTACCTGTATCATCTTTTCTAACAAAAGAAAGGACAGGGATAATTTTAAAAAGCACTCCAAGAAACACTGAAATTACACACAAAGCATCTCAGCCTGCACAGAGAACATTTAGTCTCACCACCCATGCAATGTGCCGTTTCCATTTATAACGATTCTGAACACCAAACCCTCTAGGTAGCTGACGCTGTAGCCTCCGTGACTGCTCCGGTAACTTGGCTTAAGAAAAACAATGGTCTATGGCCTTTGGTTAAATAACCTCTTGTGGTTCACTTTCCCAGAAACAATGATGAAGCAAAATCTGGAGCAATTCACTCACTGTTCACACGCTTGTATTTCTTTAGGTCCAAATTCTGGATAACTGTAAATATCTGGTTAACTGTATTTTCTTACTTCTGGTAAGTTTCTTTATTTTCTAGATGCTCGTAACAAGAAACCCATATACCTGCAGGTTGCAAATACCTTGCCATTAAGATCATGAGGGGGAGAATTAGAATCAGATACAGTACACGAATAACCATCTAACAGGAATGAATTTTTGCTTAAATTCTCAGTCAATTTCTTCATCTGAGAAGTAGGGCTAGTAATCCTGCCCACACCATATGTTTATTAGTAGGATTAGAAAGTAAAAGTATTAGTACAGCACTGAATAAGGAAATAGTCCTATTGGCTCTTATCAGCTACCCACAAAGGGGGCGGTTATAATGAGAATGCGAGTGTAGAGTACTGCACTGAAGTTGATCAGAGTATGCTTGTCTTTTTTCTTTGTGATTCTTCCTTTTGATAACTATAAAACTTGTCTTTCATTCATGTAATTAAGAAACTACATATTCTAAGTAGCTAAATTATCCAAAGACTGAAATAAAAGTGGTCCATTATCTTTTACATATATACAAACTGTACTAAATATAATTTTTTTGACATAAGTTCTGGCTATGTAGTTCAGGCTGACCTTGAACTCACTATGGCTGACCTTGAACTCACTGAAGCTCATAATGATTCTCCTGCCTCAGCCTCTCAAGTTCTGGGATTATAGGTGTGCACCACCGTGCCCTGCCTATAATGTTTTTATGATAATTCCAAATTTCACTGTCTTTCAAGGGTTCTGAGTCAACATTGTAGATATCATACATACTACATGGAATGCTGAGTAAGAGATTTATGACTAATTGAATGCTACCAGACAAAGCAGACTTTGTGACAAACTTTCCAAAGCTGGATTTTAGACCAAAATAACAAAGATATAGTAAATCCAGTTGCATTTTACTGATGGAGAAATTGTTACATATTCATTTCTTCATTTCTCTACAATACATATACATAGCACACCTATACTCCATCATATATATGTATGTATTTATGATATGTACATGATTCATAAAGTGTAGACACATGAAGAAATAGAACTGCTATGTGTCATTCACAGGTCTGCAGTTTGAAGTATAAGGTCCACATCTGCATTCTACTAGCATTACACATATAAATGAATATTTTCAAATCTCCTTTGCCCATTGTGTCTTGGAGTTGACATTCATAATTTCTTACTAGGTCCTGCTCTGTTATGAATGCCAAGCTGACATGGTTACACTTACACGTTGCATTGGTGTTCTATCCTGGCATAGCACATTACAGTAAGCTTAGTGGCCTGGAACAACACTCTTGTGTTCTCTCATTGTTCCTGTAAGTCATACATCTGTGTCCCTGTTATCCTAGTAATCAATAGTAGGGTGTCACCATTTTTCTCTGTACCATAACCTAACACAAATTACTATCTCTAAAGATTTTGACCTCTCCCATAGTACAGGATATATGTGTTTGTCCATCTTATCTCAAGGTATCACTTCAGTGTCAGCTAAGAAAAATATATACAAGCCCCCTCAAATTAGTAAAACACTATGGAGACAAATGTTTGATAACCTATGATGTTAAAGGTTTTAAATTTTCATGCACTGAGCAACCTCATCTACCACAGTTTTAAATTGGCAAAATTCACTTGAATGGGAAAGTCCTGCTTAGGATTTCACAAACTTCTAGCTAAGTTTCAATAAAGTGCATCTTTATTACAGATAGTTGGTTCTTTCTGGAGTATTAAGGAGTCCTATTGGTCCAATCACAGAAGGCCTAATTGTAGGCTGTTGTCTTCCATCTTCAACCATGTCCGTGTCTCTCTTTTCTTCCCTTATTACAATTTGCCAAACCATTCACTGGAATTCTTTCAGTGTTAAAATTCGTGTCTGGGTGTCCCCCAAAGCCTCCTGCAGTTATGGGGGTGGGTTTTTTCAGAAGTGACTGAATCTAGAACATGTCATTGGCTCATTATCTAGTGCTGGAAATGGAAATTAATTGCTACACCCGCCCTGGAGCAGAGAGCCTGCATAACACATAAGGGAGGAAAAGAGGTTTGCTCCTCCCCTTTTCCTTTTGTTGCTTTTGCTGTCTTCCACCATACCAGCCATCATGAACTGCTGACCCTGTGCCACACCACCCTGCCTTGGAGCCAGTTTATTATAGACTGGAACCTCCATAAATTGTGAGCTAAACAAACCTTTCCCTCCTTAACTTTGGGTACTGGGTATTTTGTCCCAGCAGCGAGAGAAGATGAAGTAAGATACTTTCCCAGCTTCATTCTTTCCTTCTTTTACCGCCAGAGAAAAAGGAAGATACTTTCCTATTTGTTCAGAAAAATAAATCCATATATTCTCCACATATACTTTTGAAATTCTTCTCTTGCATCAGGCTCTGTGTCAAATTCTACCTTGTTTCTTCAGGTTGTGCATTGCTATTTAATCTAAGAGTTAAAAGTTTGCACATCTAAACAAGCACCTCAGACTCTGAGCATCCACTATGTAGACAATCATAGAGTTGAAACTTGCAGCAATGGCCAGTATGCGTAACAAAAACGCGATGGCGTTATAATAAGCCCTAAAGTCGCAGATTGCTTCAAATAAAGCTCTTTGACCACAGGCTTATGCTTAGAGGCACAAATTCATTTGCAGTTTGGAGTAAGGATGAGAATGGGACAAGAGACATAGTAAGTGCACAAAGGATACACACAAGCAATGTGGAGGCATGCCAGAACCTCTTAGTCTGAAGGTTACAGGTGAGGAATGAGAATGCACTGCTCGTGTGTGGCACAGGAGAGTGATATGCGGCCTTGTACTTTTAACTAAGTATTCTGGACCTTTTCCTTTTTTTATATCTTGACTGCTCATTCAAAATGGATGTATTTTCTCATCAAAGCGGATGGTCCTTCTTTTTAGTGTATTGTTTCCCATATTCCATTCTCTGTATCTCTTCTTTTTTTCCCTTTCCTTTATTTGCTTTTCTCTCTCATCAAAAGCAATACAACGAGGTTATAAACAGCAAGAGCCGGGAAGTGCCAGCTGGATGCTTTACTTCTAGACAATGACAATAAGAAGAGGCTGATGAACAACAGCTCATGTTGGTGATGAGAAGCAATTAAACGGGGAAATAAGGACAAGTGTTCACTTCAGACAGGCACGAACATACACACACACACACACACACACACACGTATACACACAAGCATGCATACACACTCAAACAGAAGAACAGAGGAAAAAGAGAAATCCAGATCAATCAGACTTCACAAAGCACCTTTCTTTTTTTCAAGGGCCCAGAGATGCTAGGGTTCCTGACACGCACAACCGAGTCTTCCCTAAATTAATCCCATTACTCTGGAAATAGCCAATCCTGAAATAATGATGGTGTCAAATAAAAAAAAAGTGGTTTTTAGCTCTAGGGATAAGGAAGCCAGCAGCGTGTTCACGGAGCAGCATGGAAGCTTGTTAAAATGATATTTAGAAAAGCAAGATGGTACCTGGAGGTGGCATCCAGGGGAATTTCAGCAACAGCCTTCGATCCTTCCATCACGTTACATTTCCACACAAAGTTATGAAACAATACAGGGAACCCATCCACAATCACATGGAATCACACTCTTGTTTCAGTGGTCACTGGAATTTTATTTTCTTTGTAATAGGAACACATTCTTGTTATCTCATTCTAGGAGAATTTAGGATTCTTCTTTAGAATCACTGAGGCCCAAAATATGCAATTTTTAAACAAACCTGTGATTTTATTTTCAATTTACCTTATTTTTGTTTGTTTGTTTGTTTTGTTTTTTTTTTTCCAGTTCCGGGAATCAAACTCATGACCTTGCGCTTGCCAGGCAGGCACTGCACCGCTGAGCTAAATTCTCAGCCCCTCAGTTTACCTTAGAAAACAATGATGCTTTCTCTAGCTGATAGAAAAGCAGTAAATATAAAGCTTTGAACAGGGAATCGTAGGAGCCTGGGTTAAAATCCCAGTTTTATGGTTAACTGGATGGAATTTATGCAAGCTGCTTGCCCAAATAAAGACTAAATTTCCTGAAGCATGGGAAAAGATAGATATAATATCTCAATAAAGTCCTCTTCTTAGGAATTAATTAAAGAAGACACATATAAAGTAAACTAGCACACAAAAAGTGCTCAGAAATGTTATGCACAATTATACATTTTTAAACTGAATCCTTGCCGGACGTGGTGGTGCATGCCTGTAATCTCAGCACTCAGGGGGCTGAGGCAGGAGGATCATTGCAAGCTGAAGACCAGCCTGGGCTACAAAGTGAGCTCAAGGCCAGCCTGAACTGCATGGCGAGACCCTGTCTCAAAAAGACAAAAACAAAACAAAACAAAAAAACTGAATCCTTTCTAAGCAATACACTTACATGTTGTGTGAAGTGGAATGGAATTTTTATTTAATTCATTACCAGCAATTTAAAACTACAGACAAGTAAAAACTAGGCTAGGCTGCTTTTTTTTACTTTTAGGTTTTATATTTTATTTTGTAATTAAAGCATTGCTCAAGACTAACTATACCCTGATTTTAATTTCAGTTTTTTCAAAGATGACAGGTAGAAAAAAGATTTTCAGCACCTAGGATGGGAAAGATAGAATGGCTTCTTAGTTCCATACAGAAAGAGGAAATAAGAAGAAAGCCATGTTCATTGCCAATAATTAAATGATTTTTAAATGAGGAATAATTGACCAGGGAGCAAGTTTTGAGATCAAATAAACACAGTGGAAGAATACAAAGGGTCTTAGCCATCCAATGTCAGGCCTGGCGGCCGCAATGCATTTTCCCAGTGACTGTGCCTTAGTCTTCTGGTTTAGAAATAATTCTGTGTTCATTATTTATACGGCAGGGTGAGTATTTGAAACGTTCACAAGTATTTTCATTGAGAGTTTTGTAGGATAATACAGTTGAAAAACAGTAGGAAAGCAGAGTAATTTCAAAGACTCAGATTCTACTACAGCATAAATGTCAACACTTTGCCAAGTATACCCATTAACCGAAAACCCTGCTTTGAAATCAGCCTGTTCATGTTTGTTTCTTTGCTGCGTATATGAATGCATTTGTGTTCTCTGCCATGTATGCTTTACATTGCTGAATACAGATGCTGTCATTACCAGGTCTTTTTTGAAAGCAAAATCCTGAATTTCTGCTTGTACCCTCTGTAGGGTTTCATTCTCAACTGATGCTTTCATTCACATAAAAGGAAAAATAAGTATGTGATTCATTTACAGACTATAAGTTCAGGTTGTGTGGGCTCACAAAGATGTCGCACACCTTTGTTGTAGTGAGTTTACATGTTTCAGACAGAGGATGCTAACAAGGCTCTTTGTGGTATCAATTGCTTCCAAGAGATTAGGAAAACAAAACCAAATTGCTCATTTCTCAATTTGCTTGTCCCACTCCTGTGAATGAAGATAAGCTTGAAAAGGTCGTTTAAAGAAGAGCTCCACTTTGTTGGTTTTTTTGTTTTGTTTTGTTTTGTTTCTGGTACCGGAAATTGAACTCATGACCTTGCGCTTGCCAGGCCGGCAGAAGAGCTCCACTTTGGAAATGAATAAGCTGACTCTCCAATTACCCCTTACCCTCACACCCTCTTCTGAAACAAACAAGTTCACATAAGAACATAAGAAGCCTTTTTACAAAAACAAATATCCTTCATAACTTAAGAATTCCCTTGGACCAGCTCTTAAGTTTAATAAGCAGCATGTGGGGATCACCCATTTTTTGAGATCTGTCAGGAAGAAACTAAAACACTTAATAACTGTCCTCCTTCACAGAAATTAAAATAATTCCTTGCACATTTGCAACTGATTTCCCTTCCATCCCAATAAAACATTGAGAAGTGTTTTAGCTATCTATCCCTGTGTAACAAATTATTCATCAACTGAAACAAAGAGTCGTTTATTTGTTCATGGTCATGAGGTCTAGGAATGTGGGCGGGGCTCCGTTATGTGGATCATCCATGTCACCTGGTATGAGTGAGAAAAGCAGAAGGTCTCCCATGGCCTCATCCTCACACCTCACAAAAGGTGCTGGAGACTGGCTGGCGGTTGTAGGTGATCTTGTAGTCTTCTCAGGGCTCCATCTATGCAGCTATTGCCTGTCTTCATAGTGTGGTGGCTGGCATTCAAGAAGAGGCACTAAATTAAGAATGAGAGGAGATGATAAAAAACCAAAGAACTTAAAATAGTATAACATCAAGATAATTCAAATTTTAGGATCCAAAGTTTAGGATTGAAAGTTTGGGAAAGTTTGGGATACAAAGTTTAAAAGTCCATGAATATGCTTTTCTCAACTGATAGATTTGGGGGATGAGCCCATGGACCTTAGGCTTAAAAATCTGCTGTATCTCTCTAACACTGAGATGGCAAAAAAATAGAGCTAAAAATGTGAGATGCGTTGGGAATTGTTTGGTTAAATTTATGCCTTAATGCCTACAAAGAAGAAAAGTCTTTTGGATCATATCTGGAAATTTGGTACTGGTGCACCTCAGTTGAGATGGAATCAGGGAAGGCTGAGTATTTGTTTATACAGTTCTGACAAGCCAAGGTGCCGTAATGATCATTAGTGTAGATTTTACTGCTAAATGCAAACAGCATGACTAAACCTAACAGAATCTAAAGCATACTTTAGTTATGCATTCTTTGTCCTCTTTTTTAACTACAAAAGATAACCCTGGAAAGTTATGAAATCTGTTTTATTATTCCCATTGAATCACTGGGAAAATATATTGGGGTTTACTGATTTGCTCAGATTTGACACTTACAGAAAGCATTTAGCTGGAGCACTCATCTCTTAAGTAGGAGGTTATTACTCCCCCCCCCACACACACACACAACCCTATCTCTTTCCGTGGTAAATATACATCAGAGTCATTATGTGCAATTAAATAAATTCCCAAGAGAACAAAACATTACCTTTAATTAATTGATGATGCCAAGTACAAATTCAAGACTTGTGAATGATGTTAATTACTGAACAGCTAGTAAGATTTCATAAGTCAAGGGTGAGGGCCTTCTGATCTTGATAACACAGTAGTAAAGATCACTGAGGCTAGAAATACTGACTTTAAAAGCAATCTGTAGTCATTTATTTTGTGTCCCTTCTTTATGTAATCCTTAGTTAGCCTCAGTGTGAGACATCAGAAGAGATGCCCATAGATATGAGAAACTGGGAAGCTCCTGGCCCACTTAACACACACTGTCATCAGTGAATTGTGATAAGATCACAGTGTTGCCCATCTTTGGATATTTCAAGACAACACAGGAGTCTAGACATTTTATGCATCCTCCATATTTTGAAAATATTAGAAATAATTCAGATTAAAACAGTGGGTAACCAGTTTTCTAAAGGCAAAAATAAATAAATAAATAAACTGCACACATATATTCACAAGGGCATATCAAATACCATGCATGGAGTTTTAGTTTGAACTGTTTTCATACCTATTGTTTCTTTTATGAAAGCAAAGACAAGACATTAGAAATGTTATCTGAGATTTGACTTATTGCCTAAGCCCTAAAGCAAAACATACATAGACAAATAGTATGTAAACAAAAATGTACAATCCGCATGCATGCAAAAATACTATGTGTGTTTTCTATAGTGTTATACATTTCATGATGTGATGATTTCAAAAGTGACCACACATTCTTCTATACCTATATGTGCCTTGTCGTGTGTTTTGAAGTAAAGTCTATTTCTCTACTATTGACTCGGAACTTGACCATAGGACTTACTTTTATTTTTGAAATGCTGGGAAATATGACAGAAGCACAATTTTCTAATGTGCATAAGTCTTGCACTTTCCACTCTAGAGGTTTTATGGAACTCTTCTGCCCTTCTGAGAATGAGTCCAGGCTAGCCTGCTGTAGCAAGACAAACCATCTGAAGGTCCAGGTTTTCCAGATCCAGTGTGCTCGGGTGAGCCGTGTGAAATCCAGCCATGGGTGAATTGAGCCCAATTAGTCCAAATGAACCATATGGCTGACCACAGAACCATGGGAAATGCATGTTATATGAAGCTACTTTATGATTCATATACTCAAGGAAAGATGGTAGGCTTTTACAAAAAATAGTTTATAATTTTATAGTGGGAGGATATTGGGAAAATTTAGTCTACCTAAGTTCTACTTTCCCTGGTAAAATTCTGCCTAACATACCCACATTAAAGGACATATATCTGTATGTAATGATCTCTATATTATTCAACCATCCTTATAGTCATCCATTTAGCCTCTTATATATCCACTCGCACTTCTATCCATCTACTTAGCCATTGATATACCTATATATCTATCCATCCATTCATTCATCCATCCATCTTTAACATAATTTTTGTTCAGTGTCATAAAAAGTATTCAATAAATACATCCTCAGCTAGTTCTGACAAGTTCTATAGGTAATGTTAATAATATAACATTTTTATAACATTAGTTTTTGTTTCAAGGCATCTTCATAGATTTTTTATGTATTCTTTGCAACAACCTTGTTTATTATGTGAACTATTCTTTAAGTAAATTGATAAATATCAAAACTAAGGCTCTTAAAGTTACAGTAATTGGTTTAGGAACCAAAGCTAATGATTGTGGAGGCACCTGAAATGAAACATGCTGATTTACACACCTTAAAATGCAATATTCATCCTCTATCTCTGAAGTGAAACAATAGCATAACCATTAGAGAAAAGTCATAGAGTGTTTAGATCTATCATGACAATATTACATATTTTTAAACAGCTTTAAATGTTTATTTTTTGAGCCTGAATGTGCCAAAGGTGGTGTTTTCACAGATGTTTTAGATGCAAACAGGGATTAAGATCATGAAAAGCAAAGTGTACATCGAAGAATCTCATTCTAATCAAAATCATAAGATCTTGAGGAAATGTTTTTCACAAGAACAATTCTCCATTTTTGGGTTTTACTGATAGTTAACTTGGGAAAAGATATATTGAATATTTTTAAAAGGAAGAGTGAAAAAAACACAGTTTGGGCTTTAGAAAATAGACACGATTTGTTTTCATCTAAAAACTATGCATGATTACACATCAAAGTTGTTGCTGTTTTCACTCTTGATCCTTTATGGGTTTACCCTTTGTCAGCCTTCCAAATTTTTGCTTATATTTTATCTTCTACCTGTCATGTCTCCTCTTTTCAAGTGTTCTACTTTAAATATGCTTTTCTATTTTTTTTATCTCTTCTTTAGCCTTTTTCATACTACTTCCCACATGTGGTCTGTAGTCCAATTTTTCTTAATAAATCTTCTTTTTCTCTTCTGTAGTAAAACAGCATGAACTCAACAGTAGCTCTACAAATAAAACTTTAAGTGTATCTTTCACTGCACAGAAGCCTAACACTAAACTCAGTGGCAACTCTGCTCCCCTAACTAAATTAAGGCTGATATAATTTTATCATTTTCATTTGTAATTTTGCACTTGGCTTACTGTAGAACCAAGATTTAATTTTTAAAATGATTGGTTGTGGATATTGTGTTTTTTATTGATAAATATATGTTCAGCTGATAAAGTATTTCCTTTTTCTTTCTTCTCCCTCACAAGTACATATGGGAGTTCCTCACTGTAATCAACATCTGGTCTTTGTGACCTAAATCTCAAACTATAAAGTTGCTTACAAAAACACACATGCTCCAAAACACAGCTGTCTACAGGTTTCTTTTGATCCCACTGTAAAAGGAGCTACATGACATTTTCTTGATTTGAGGCTTTTCAAAGTGAAGGAACCAACAGATCCCAAACTTCTCACCGTCAAGCTTTTCATCTTCCTCTTCAGGACCCAGCATGAGTGAGAATTATGGGCCACAGACCGTCTTCCATGCAACATTGATTATATTGCACTCTTGGCAGAAAAATAACTTGGACAAACTGAGGCAGCCATTTTGGTCTGTTGGTTGTTTTCTAAAAACACTGAACACTAAGCCTGTTTCAGATGTGCTTTTCCTTGCAAGCTGTTGTTTTTGGGATGAGATAGAAGCATTATGTGAACTTCCTATGTGATCATGCTAATTTAAGTCTTCTATTATAAGAAGATGAAGCTCTCACATTTCTGAACTCATCTGTTTATCCCACAAATAAACTTTTAAGATTCTTTCAAGTTTTTCAAGAAATTAGGATCCAAACCTTTCTATTTTCCTTTACTTATATAGACCAGAAAGAAAAATAAAGTTAGAATCACCAAATTTCAGGTGGCAGAAACTAAGATTATACAAGTGAAGTTAGACCTGTCAAATCTCACTATCTGCATAAACAGGAATAGAAAAATGCCAATTGTTCTAGTGTTTTAAAAGATAATTTCATTTTCTTTACATGCATCTTCTCTAATGAAGCAAGAAAGTGACAAATCAAAAGTCCATTTTCAAAATTGCCCAGCAGATGCTTTTTAAAAAATGTATGCTAATTAAAAATTTTAAAAAATAATTCACTCTAGAAGAAAATTAAATCATGACAGACTATGCAGATTTCAGCAACAATATTAAAATGAATTTGTAATAAAACAGAGTTTATGAATGAATAGAATCTATAGAATTTTTTTGTCAATTCTTGTCTCATTAGGTGGAATGAAGGAGTTCTAAGAAAATGTATTTGCTGCATATCAGGAGAAGGTTTAAAGTACTTTAGTGACTGAAGGCTGACACAACTTTCTAAATCTTGAGTCATGGGAGAAAAGGATCCATTCTAGACCTTATATATATAAAGTAGTTTTTTTTCCATAAAAATTGGTGTGAAAACTGAGGACATGTAAGGATGAGATTTCATAAAGGCTTTTTTATTATTTAATTTTTATAAATCCTTATTTTATTTGCAGACTGAAACCAAGACATCTTGGTTGATAAATTCAATGATCAATTTAATAAACTGAAAATATTTAACATGATAAATTAAAACATTTACTAATCATAAATTTGAATTTCCAAATGGTAATACTGGAATTATCAAGTTTTGGATTGAATCACAGTATTTTGTATAATAATCTTGGCTATATTTTTTCTCTCTACCAAGAATTTAAAATTAGATTACTATCTTACATTTTTATTGTTGAAATATAATATCCCAACACTCAAGCTTACAGGTGGAATGGTCTATGTTGGCTTACAGCTTGTAGAGGTTTCTGTCCATATTCAACTGCCTCCAGTGTAAGGTGGCTTGGCTGGAGAGCATGGCAAAGAAGCAAAGGTGCATGGCAGGACAGGCAGGAAACAACAAGGTATCAAAGAGGAGAAAGCATACATACTGCCTTCCAGTCCATGCCCAGGGACCCACCTCTTCCCACCAGAATTCATGTCTGAATGTCAAACCCAGCTGTAAACCCATCAGTGTGCTTGTCCAGTGTCACACACTCTTCATCCAATCACCTCACAAAAGCCCCAGCTAATGACTGCATGAGGGACATCTAACTATCAGCCATAACAATTACATAACATTGAGTTGTCTTAGTCTAGGAACACTTCCCAAAATAGTCATAGGTTGTAAGTTTAAAAAGTGAGAATCATGAGTGTGACATGGAGGGTACACAAAGCAGAGCTAGGAACAAGGAGCATGTAAGTACTGCTGTAGGTGACTATCAGGATGCAACTTTCTACTTTGGGTCAAGTGGAAAGAGTGATTTACATTCATTATAACAAAATCAATAATAACAATGAATAAACCAATAAAACTTACTGAATAAGAAGGCACAATGGAGAGAGACAACTTGAACTAGCTTAGAATAATTGGTTACTTATTGTCCTTGAATCTCGCCTTATTGGTTACTTACTATACTTCCTAAATATAGTGATGTTGCTTTCAAGTAAAAGAGTAAAATAGACTATTTTTGGCCATTTCTATAGTCTTGAAGGTCTTCCTAGGGTAGATAAGTATAATCCATAGCTAGAACCCTGAAAATATGTTTTTCTGGTATTTATAAATAAGTGCAATGGTAAGAAGAGATAACTTTCATGAGTGATAATAAAACATTTGCCTAATCAAGAGAGGGAGAAGTTGGTTATGATTGGGATATGGTCACAGCTGATCCCCAAACTGATATTTTACATTTAAAACCTGTATCATTGGTGACAACTTCATATAGTTAATGGTATTTCCAAAAAACTGTTTCCAGGCACAGCCCCACATTTGTGAAAACTAACCAACCAGCAAAAACCGACTCTAAGAACCCCACTCCTGCTACTGAATGATCATGAATGCTTTAGTTCTCAACCTTTACACATCTTTTTGCTTCAGTAAGAAAAATTATTATGTAAAATCACAGATCTCCTTAGATACCAAGTAACATAATTTAGCTTTTCATTTCAGATATTGGATTATAGCCTTTTCCTTTGAGTGCAGGCAGAGTTCTAGTGCTTTTATTTATTAGTAATTAATAGAAAAATACATGCTTGACTATAGTGAGATTTCTCCCTAAAAATATTTATTTATTTATTTATTTATTTAAGATGAATAGGAAATCCAATAGTATCTTGGTTCACAAATGCAATTCTCACCGTAATTCTGGTCATAAACAGAACTGGAGGAGAACTGAATCAAATTTCCCCATAACGCCAACCTTGAACCTCACCATTGACTTTGATTCATTTCTTAACCAACTTAATTTGCAATCAGAGTCATGGAAAAGAATCAAGATTGTGAACCATGGTACCACTGTATACATTACAAAGTTTCAAACAGGAATAGTAGTTATTTCATGCAATACATACAGCATTTGATACTCAGCAGAAAAATAGATAATCCATGATTTCAAAAAATTCAGATATACTTGCTGAAAACTGAGTAAGTCAGACATAATGATAAGGATGCACTTGGCATTGTGAGTACCTTGGAGAGTCATGCAAGTAAGATTTATGGTGGAAGAATTCAGATGGGGCTTGGTTCTCAACTCACTGGAAAATGAGCAGTACTAATAGTAAAACTAAATGGGAAGGTGAGGATTTAAGACTGAATAAACAAAATGGCTGTTCAAGGAATTATACTCAGTTGAAAGTTGGTGTAGCATAAATGATGAGATGTCCAAAAAACATGGTGACTAAGAACAGAGTGGTGGGTTATTTTCATTGTGTGGTCATCTGAAGAAACATAGTTCGGAAATAAGAAAACATTGACATACTCTAAGGAAGATTATTTTTGAGATTCTGTTCATCCCTCTGGTGACTTATGGAGACAAGGCAGGGAACAGGGCAGCAAATGGCTGTCCTGTGGGAAGGTCTGTGAGGTAGGAGTTTGAAAGGAATTTGAATGACGGGAAGAATTGAAATGATGAAAACTTTATCTGGGAATAATATCAAAACACATAGCTATCATAGTCTGTTTGTGTTGCTATAACAGAAACCTGACACTGGAGAATTTACAGTTAAGGGGATTTATTTATTTCAGAGAACGGGTTCACAGCATGGTACCAATATCTGCTTTCCATTGGCGAGGGCCTCCTGGTGGACAGTGAAAGTGGGTATGTACAGAAGATTAAAAAAATGACTGAGTTCCTACAATAAGCTTAGTCATTCTTGGGAGAAAATAAATATTTTTATAAGGTCAGATTCCTAATGATTTCAAACACCTTTTATAGGTACCACCACCTTTCAACACCATTACATTGGGAACAAAGCTTTTATCCTTAACTGTGGTGGAGACAGCCCATATCACACCATAGCAGAGGATGATTGGGTATGGAGGGAAATTATGGGACAGTAGTCATTGCTCAACTGTGAAAAGGCTGGTGCTATGTTTGTAACTGAGGTTAAAGCTCATGAACCAATAATAGGTTCTGCTATATACATCTTACAAAGTAAAACAATAGAAAAGCACATTTAATTCTCTTTACAGTGTATTTTTAAATTTACCTTACAGACTACTTAATCTTATATGAAGTATCTCTTTCAATGTTGTTCAACAAACTGTATTAGAAATCCTTAGAAGAAGGGATGATTTTCTTATTACAAAATGTGAGGGTAACAGTCACCCAATGGGATCTAACTTATTTACAGATTAGACAAACTACAGAATATATCTTCTTACAAATTCTCCTTACATGCACAATCACTAGATTTGGTTTGGAGCCAGGAATTAACAATGTTTCAGGATCTACTTGGTCTTTGAAACATAGACACCCTCTTTGCTATCCTTTCACTCCATGTATCCTGACTATGAAGTGGTGATTTTCTCCCAAGCGGAGCTCTGTTAGTAAGTGATCTTATGGTTGGCATTTGTACAGATTAGAAAGCAGATCAGCTGGAGGTCATACTAAATTAAAGTTTGCTTAGTATCAGGGACAACAGCTCAGACTGCATCAATACAGGGAAACACAGGTGTCTACATCAAAAGAGATTAGTTTACTTCTCATTCAGCAAACGTGAAAAAATATTTCTTGGTCACGATTTCTCAAGAAAAGAAATCACATTTTGTAAGACCTTTGGTATAATTAACAGCCATTATCTTTGTTTGTCTGCTTACATGGGTAAATAAGCGAAATTATTATAGCACAGATTTTTGCCAGGTTTGCTTGCTCAAGTTATTATGTAAACAGCATGTGCTTTCTATCAATAAAGCAACAGACTGTAAAGTGAATGACTAAGCCTATTGTTAATTGCATAACTGAACTTTGACAAGAAAAAAAATTTACTTAGGTAATGGGAATTAAAAAACAAGACCCTTTGCCTCAAAGTTAGCAATTCAGAACTGTGTCTTACGATATTCAAGGATTAGTAAGGATAGTAGGATATAGGGAGATAGATCTTTTGCAATAAAGAGAAGGACTGAGAGATGAAGGGAGAGAGAGGAAGCAGGAGACAATGGAAAAGGAGTTAAGATGTGTTATGTACATGTACCAGCTCCACAGGAGGTAGGTGATCATTATATATTAGAAACCTGTACTAATGCAGATGAAAGTTGAAATAAAATGATTTTTAGCTAACATATATTTTCATTATATTTATGTAGACATATAACTATGAAACACATTTAAATATATGAGCATACAATATAGATACATGAATAATAAAAGCATATATTTTGGTGTAACTTGAACATATGGATTATTATTGACAGTACAGGCATTTTGGCATTGGTTTTGACATAGGATATGGGTTCAAGGATAGAGGGAAGCATAGTGTTTCTTTATCTAATCTCATAAGAGATAGTATCTATGGAAGAATAAAAGAATAAACAGCAGGCTCATTTCCCTCCAGCCAGAAGGCAACATAGCACAATTTTCATAAATTCTATAATCTCCCCCATGCTACATAGCCTTTTTTGTGACAGAGTCTCACCAGGTAGTGCAGACTGGCCTCGAACCACTTTGGTTCATAGCCTAGTGTAGCCAGGAACCTACAGCAATTCTTCTGACTCAGCCTCCTGAGTTCCAGTGTATCTTCTTTTTTTTTTTTTTTTTTGGTTTTTCTCCGGTACCGGGAACCGAACTCATGACCTTGCGCTTGCGAGGCAGGCGCTTTTGCCGCTGATCTAAATCCCCAGCCCCTCCAGTGTATCTTCATTTAAGCCATAACAGAGATACCAATACTGTATACCAACAATATAATCATATTGTTAAAAGTAAAATATAGAATGCTTTGTCTGTAGCTGTGCTTTATCTGTGTATCTGTGCAAGTCTCAGTAGATGAAATAATCTATTTGTGTGACCATCCGTTTTTTCAATACATTGCTAGGCTTTCTTTAGAAATCATTTTAAAACTAACAAATCATTTCATTTGTTCAGTATTATTCATTTATCCATCCTCAGCTACTATCACTGTGTGGAGCAGAATGTAGTTTCAGTACACTTTGTTTGGATGGATAAGTGGCTGTATGAATGGGCAGATGGACAGATAGGTAGGGAAGTTAGTGGCTGAATATATGCTAATAGGAAAACTACATATGTGTAATGGTTTGTCTGTGTGTCCCCCCAAAGCCTCATGCAGCCATGGGGCAGGCTTTTAGAGTTGATTGAGGTGTGAGAGCTACACCCACCCTGGGGTGGATAGTTTGCATATGTAAGGGAGAACAAAAGGGTGCTTGAGGCCATTCCGCCCTGGTGTGTGCTTGTTGCTTTGCTGTGTTCTGCCACCCTGAGCTGTAGCTCTCTGCCATGTGCCAGTCTGCCTTGTAATCTGCCAAGTATGGACTGAAACCTCCACAAACTGTGGAGGTTCCTTAATTTTGGGCGTCAGGTATTTTGCCCCAGCAAGAGAAAAGTAACCAAGACAATATGCTTCCATCTCATCAGTTTTAGCAGGGAGAGATTAGTCAGAGACCTCCAAGAAAGTGAGTACCTTTATGTAACAGAAGGGCAAAATCTACTGCAATAACATTTGGGTTTCTGCAAAATCAATTTGGTCCAAATCATTTGACTACCAGTCTGCATTTCCTCTGAATTGCTAAGTACCACCCACTCGAATGATTTAGAAGAATTTCTTATACATGCGATGGGCTTATGCAAATTAAAATATCAACGAGTAAAGTGACATATGGCTTAATCTTTGCTTTAAATGCAATCTTATCAAGCATGAAAATCTTTAACTGGCAATAGAATGAATCTTGACAATATGAACTTTCGTTTTTTAAAATTCTTTTTCTTGTCTTAACAGCAGTGACTGGTTTATCATATGTTTAATCGGAGACAGACTAACTGTGCTTGTTTTGTGCCATCGCTACAGTCCGCCCTCTAGAGCTAGAACATATTGGAAAGATAATATGCAGAGACATTCTGAGACTGAAGCCTGATTCTGCCCACCTGTTACCAGGTTAAGTGCATTTCCCCAGGACCTCAAGCTGTTTGCAAAACCCTCTCAGGTACACAAAAGATAAGAGGGGCTTTTTAAAATATATATATGGTAAAGATTCACTTCTTCTTTCCACAAGAGTCTATCTTTTGACTGCTTTCTGACAATTCTTTTACTTGGAGACATTTCTTTTTTTTAAACTCCCCTTTTCCTAGGTTCTCAAAATTTTGTTTCAAGAGGTGCAAAAATGAAGACAACTTGCTGTTTTTCTGGTTTACATTATTTTTCCTACTGTTATTGTCCATGCATATGTTCCTTCTATCAAGGGCTTTTATTAACATCATCGCTATTCTGATTTCTGCAGTAAATGTTTTTAGCAACTAAATATGAAGTTTCAAAACTTACCTCATGTTTACTATTTTCTAGTAGTAGAGACATAGAACAGAATGGAGCAAATACAATTTCTTACAAAATCATAATGGAACATTTTATCTGGATGTACCATTCATTTCTGGCACTCTGATAGGTCATTCAGCTCTTGGATGGTACATGACTCCCAACTAGGCATACAATGTACCATTGGTAGCATTATAATTAGGACTATGCCATTTTAGTTGTAGCTAATTGTACTTAGTAATCATAATGTCATTCATAATATCAATATACTCTGACACATGGGAATAAAATTGTCCAGAGCCTCACAAAATACACATAGCTGAATTAGTCAAGGGATCTATTACATTCTTTTTGAAAAGTAGACATCTTTGTCCTACAGAGAAGAAGCTACATAACATAGCTCTTGGGTTAAGAAGGTACTAGGGCATGAAAAATGCCCTCAAATATGTGAAAGTGCCAAATAGAAAATGTACAATAAACCAAAGAGTTTAGAGTCTACACATTTACTTTATGACACATAAGCACAGATTACATAGATTATAATAATAAATTAACAATATGGAAAATAAATAGGTCCTGAAAATTTCTTGACTCTTTTCTATATGATAAAATTTATATTGTGTTGATTAATTTTGGTAAAGTTGATATGTGCATATTTTTTAAAATTAGGACAGTGTATCAAATTATTTCTATGGGCATATTTTTATTTTTCAACCTAAAAGTAAAATAAGCTCATTACATTTTATTTTCAAAAGTAGAACACAAATAGAGATGTGAACATTATTGTAATCTCACAAATCTAACATAGATATTAATAAAATTTACAGAAATTCATTTTTTTGGATATTAAAATTTTGTTTTTTACAAACCTGAATCCATGTTTTTAAAGCAATTTTATTTTTTATTTTGTGTGATAATTATTATTATAATTATTATTCAATCTTTTCCTTTCTAAGAAAAATTGTTTTAATTAGGAAATAGGGTGATAAGACTTTTTGCAAATTGGAAGAGTATCCAGAGGAGAAAGGAGGGGAGAGAGAGGGGAAAGAAATGAAATAAAAAGAAATCAGATGTACTAAGTACATATACATACCCACTAAGATGGACATAAACCTTATTTACTGTAATCATGCACTAAAAAAACTTTTAAAAAGACAAGACAAATTTCTAAAATTTTTATTATTTGATGCATTCTATTCCATTACATGAATGCATATTAATATATTTTAATTTAAAAACTCTTGAAGGCCTTGGTTGTTGCACACTTTTATCACTATAATAATCACTAATCAAATAGTTAATGTTTTAATCCCATTACTGGTGTCATAACAAAGTACTTGAAATAATCCACTTAAAAAGAAGAACAGTGTATTTGGCTCCCAACTTCAGAGGTGCCAATAAGACCTGTCACTTCAGGCCTGGGGCAAAACAGCACACTCAAGAGGGTAGGCATGGAGATTGAGAAGCAAGTAGAGGAGAACACAAGATCTAGGTCACTAAAACCCTTTCAAGGGAGGCTTCCATGACAATGTTGGAGCAAAACTGAGTCTGGGGAAAGAAAACACCTGAGGAAGTCAGGAGGGAGTGAGCAGATTTATTTTACACCTGTGGTCCTGGTTGGAATATCTTCCAACAAAAAGCCAGGTGGCCAGTGTCCATGAGCCAGCATTTTTATCTGAAGCATAAGCAGGGCTTACAAAGGTGGGACAGGACAGGCTGGCAGTTCTCCTGTTTAACTAGCAGGGTGAGCTCATGGCTTGCAGGGCTAGATTAATGACCGTCAGTTACAATCAGGCATCCTGTATGTTTGCCTACAGCTTGTGGTTACAGGGGTCAAGAAAGCAAATACAGAGCCAAAAAGCAGTTACAGAGCTAGGCAGCTCCAAAGAGAACAAAGTTCAAAAAGAACACTTTTTCCTTGTACAGTTTTTCCCTTTCAAAAGGAAGACCTCCACTTGTAAAGGACTTCATGACTTCACCACTTTCCCATAGTGCATCCCATTGGGAACTAAGCAATTAACATATTGGACCCTGAGATGCATTATCTAAAAATAGTGTGCATATATAATTTGTACGTATCTGTACTGTATATAATTTTAATAAAATTTGCTAAGTAAAAATAATTTGACAAGACTAAACAATTTTAAATCTATGTTGGTAATAACTCATAATTTATTTTCCAACAAATTTAGCAGCTTATATCTATTTCCAGTGAATGACAATGGTCGTCTTTATAGCCCCCGATAATAATAATATTATTAGATTACTAGTAAAACTGTAACATATTCTGTGGATTACTCTTCATTTATCTGATTAGTATATAAGTTTGAAGATAGCCATGATATTTTAGTCCATTTTATTGGCATATTACTTATTTTGTTCATATTTTTGTTGTGGGCATTTATCTGATAGATTATACTAATGATATTAAAGATTAAATATTTAAAATGTTTAAAGATTTTTTAATGTTAATACTATGTTATGGTTGGTACATTGTGTCAACTTGAGGAGTCTAGAACCTTAACTAAGTAACTAAGTGTGTCTACATCCTGGGGTGTAGAGGACATGCCCTTGCCCTTACTGCTCTAGGATGTTGTTCATTGTGTTAACTTGAGTTTAAAATTTTAACTAGGTGATTCAGCAGGGTGCCAGGGTCTTTAGTTTGTAAATATCCTCATCTTGTGGAAGAGGAGAGCACACAGACGGTGTGGGCTTAGGTGGATAGCCAATGCACAGCAGAAGGGACGACAAGAGGCTTGCCTCCCACTTTTGCTCTTGGTTTTGCTGTCTTTTGTCACCTTGAACTGTTGTCCCTGCATCATGTCACCCTGCCTTGGAGCCTACTAACTACTGACTGAAACTTTCACAAACTGTGAGCTTAATAAACTTTTCCTCCTTTAATTTTGAGTGTCAGGTATTTTGTCTCAGCAATGAGAGAAAAGTAACCAAGACATACTATAAAACAATAAAGTAGAGGAAGGCATTATATGGGTATGATCTCTTGATGCAGTAAATCAGACTCACATGTATAAACATTGTATTGTCTCCGTAGTGTAAGAGCTTGAAAGAGTAAATAAAATGTAAAAGTACAATAGATGTTGTGAAAGGAAAGGGAACTTCTCAAAGGGAAAGAATGACTGGGATGAGAAGAAAAAAGAAGGAAAAAATATGAATATATATATGTATATATATTAGAATGGATAATCATATTACTAATTTCTATTGTATTATTGAAAGGAACAGTTAATAATTAAACAGTTAATGTTTAATTATTTTATCAGTCTTACATGCCTATATTTATTTATCTGAGTAACCAATTTGAAGATGCCAATATGTAATACATTGGCCATTGTTAATTTCCTCTCAACTTGTGTGAAATTCTGTATTGTTTTTATTGCTTTTCTGTTGTTTTACTTATGTCTGTGTGTTTGTTAATAGGTTTTAACTTTTTATCTTTAAAATAAAATTTAAAAATGCATGCATTATATTCAGTAGGAATTTATCTTGATTATTCTGTTGAATGATTATGTGTATAAATTTAATTAAAATATACTTGAAGACAATAGTATGCAATATAACAACTACCACTGAATTTCTATGATCTTGTTTAGAGAAATTCTGTATCATTTCTATTTTTAAATTATTTTTATTCTCTTTAAAAGAAAAAAATAAAATAAAATACACTTAAAATCAAATTGAACACTAATTGACTGAGTGTCCTTTAGTTTCTTAATACTTCCTACTGTCAGTATGTTACTAATGAGCTTAAAAATTGTCTGAATGTGTTTAAAATCACTTAAGTGCTATTTCTAAGCAAGTTGGAGGATAATGCAATTTCATGTCACAGAGTAAGGGACACCTAAGAATTAATAGAAATTCTTGCCCTCAACCTAGGTTAGATTATCTCAAAGCTCATAAAGGTGAAAGGGTAATGTGAAGTTGATTACTATGCCACAGGATTTCTTGATTTACAGTCTATTATTTTCAAACATTTTTCAGTTAAACTGTCACATTTGATGTTAACTTATGAGACCTCTTTGCTGCCCTTCCTCTGCTAAAGGAGGCTGTTTATCCTCCAATGAGTTCAAGACCTCAAAATAAGAGACTGAATTTCTTTTATGGTTTGAGTCTCCCCTTTCCTCACTGGTAATAAAATGAACTGAGCAAGAGTCTGTAGCTTGGAGATGCAAGATGACTTTGTTCACTCTGTAAAAGAATGGTATTGTAATGAACAATTGCTTAGATAAATAAATACAGTTTAAGATAAATATGTTAGGCAAATTCTCCACTTGTTTTTTTTCTTAAAATGTGTGTTGTAGTCAGTGTTTGTAGGGAACAGATTTAATGCAGGACATATAAATTTATAGGATTATCTTATAATATTTAACCAAAAAGTCAAACGCAGTAGTGGCCAAGTGATCTTCCATGTGTTAGACACTTGAGGAATCCAGGGGCTGGATCTCAAGGTATTGTCCAGCATGAGTCCAGCCGAAGACCTAGAGCCCATGCAACGTCTCCTGTAAGTACTTATCGAGGTCTGCATCACAAATACACAACAGCCAATAGAGGTAGCTAAAAAGTTTGCCCCCAAAGGGTGAAGGATCTGTGACAGAAGCTTAGGGATCTGCACTGGAGCAACCAAATGACGCTAATAGAGGAAAATACCAGCGCTCTCTGGAAGAGAGTAGTGGCCATCCCCAGTGAAATGAGGGCCCGAGCTCCTCTAACCACTGGAACAGGAAAACCAGCCACAGCAAAGATCCTGGGAAATTAGCAACATGCAGTATTCCCCACCATTGTCTTCCTTGTGCCATTCCAGTAACAATCCTCAGGTAGTTCCATGCCCAGAACCACTCTTACTCAGTTCAGCTGGGCATTCCTGCTCAAACTGACCATTAATTAATCCACCAAAATGTGTTTGATCAAATTATGTCTGGCAACTTTGCCTTTCAACTGGTTGTGAAATGAACAATATCACATAATGCTTAGTAGCTGTATCTCTCATCAATAGGAAGATTAAATTTATCATTTGAGTTTTATTTTATTTATAACCATCCTCACAACCATCACAATAAAAAGGTAGGTGTTGCTATTTACTACCTACTTAACAGAGTCTCTGAGATTGTTAATTAAAATCTCATTTTAAAGCAATGTCTGGAACATAGTCTAGAATAAATATTAAATGTAATTTTATTGTAGTGCATATACTTAAACAAATAAGCACCACTGAAATTTTATACATTTCTTATACCAGTGTGAATTTTTGATTGTTGTGACTTTTATTTTTAAATTGAATCCCTATAAAGAGAATTGTGAGAATACCAAAAGTAATTGGATATGTTAAGAATCCCTAGATCTGACTTTGAAGAGCCAGTAACACCCATGCTCTTGCCTAAACACTGTGCTGTTTTGAACTTTCTCTGTAAGATAACTAGTCCTTCACCTTTAAACTCAGCACCTTGTGAAGTATCAGAGCATGGACAATATTCAGACCAATTCTTTGCCTTAGTGGAACAAGGTTGATTATAGTCCAATTTCCAATAACAGACTACTTTTATTCTAAAATTCATCAATTTTGCCTTTGCAGTCTGAATTTCTATCTGAATCCTGAACTTCTGAGGCTCCCTTAATTGTTAAGCTTGGCTTATTGCATTCTAGACTTTCTGTAGCCCTCATCTCCAAACTTTTGCAAACTCCTGCAAACCAGTTTCATTGGTAATAGTGACAGCAGCAGCCCTGCATCTCAGTAAAACTTTCTATGTTACCAGCTTCCCATTGCTTTAACAAATACACAAAATTAAAAGCATAGCAAGCAGAAAGCTTGGTTTTGGGCTTTCAGTTCTGTAGGGTTCAGTCAATGGCTGTTGGCCTTTATGTTTTGGGGTCTGTAGTGAGGGGAGACATCATGGAGAGCTGTCTGCAGAGCAAAGCTGCTTACCTCAACGGTGGGATGTGGGATGCAAAGGAAAGAAGTGAAAGGTGACAATACCTCTGTGAGGGTCCCAACGACATAAATCCCCTCACTACCCCACACCTGTTAAAATTCTTAGCACTTTCCAGTAATCTCAAGCTGGAGAACGAGTTTTGGTGGCTGTTCCAGACCTAGAATATAGCACCTTTATGTCCTTCAGGATTGAGAAAATTTTGAGTATTGAATGCTAAATTCAGTAATTACTGAAAGATATATCTGTATGCTATTAAATAAATAGTTACAACAACAAGGACAGAAAGAAATTGGCACTATTATCAAAGTAATAAATTATAAATGATATGGAAATCATAACATATGTAATAAAAAATGATAAATATCTTTATTAAATAAAACTACTTGGAATTTTTAATTTTCAACAACCTTACATGTTGCAGAGAAAAAAAAAGCATATGTAGTCTCACCATTGAAAAACACTATTGTAGTCTCATCATTGAACTGAACCATAATTGTTCAATACTTTAAGACAGTATTATTTTGTTAACAGAATAATAACAATATCATGAGTAAAAAATATAGACTCTGTTACAAAATGAGCAGTCAAGACCCACAGGAAAATATTTTAAATATTCAGAGAACCAATACATGTGAAAACATGTATGACACATAAACAAGCTCACAAATGTAAATTGGTATAGAAGTACAATATTTTTATAACGTTAGTAAAGCTTTAGAAAATACATTAGATAATTCTAGAGAGGATGTAAGAAAAGTATGCCAACAGTCCTTAAGGTAAAGCTTTAGATATGAAAAACAAAGCATTTGTGGAAGGCAATTTGGTAATATATAGTTTTAAAGCTAAATACATAAATGTAGTTCAAAATGTAGAGATGTTTCTTTGAAAGACGGAATCACTTTGACTATCTGTAACTCTTTGAATAAGAATAGGACTGTCACATATTTAAATATTGTAGAAGTGATGTCTTAGAAATTAAAAAGAAAACTTTAGAATCTTATGCATAGAAAGTTTCTTTTTCATAATAAACATTAAAGAAGGTAAATGTACCCATAGAAAAATTATCTGGATATTTGCAAATAAATATATATTTTAGAAGTGACATTTTGATTAGTTTGTTCTTTAAGATTATTTTTATCTGTGTTCCTATCATGAACATTACTTATTAGCTAATTAAATTGTCAGTTGCTGTGGAAAGCATGTTTATGTAGATTAATATTTATTGACATCAAGTTGTGCATGCCATATTAAATTTTAAATGATTGCTGTGTAATGGTGTAATATAACACTATTAAAAGAATAGATCCTATATAATATTGATAATGAAAGCTAGACTACCTAAACCAAAATGTGATCTGTAGAACATGAATTTAAATGTAGCTTGTTTTCTTTTTTAACTTTTTAAATATTTCCATAACAAATATGAACTATATAATAAATTGTTTTGTAAAATATGATAAAATGCCTGTGAGGCCAAATAGCTATTAAGAAATCAAAATGTATACTTCTCTTCAAATGAATTTCAAGTTATTTTCTCATCTTATACCCTGAGTAAGAATTTCAGGGCTATGTAATTTCCATTTTTTTTCCGTAATCTCATTTTTTCCAATTTATAAATACTATTTTGGTTGCACAGATAGCATCATCTGCATCACTTGACAGTGTCTTTGAAGTGCAGAATCTTCGGCCCCCACATCAGACCTACTGAGTCTAAAACCTACATTTTCACACAGCCTCGGGTAACTTGTAGGAACATTGAGATGTTATGCAGTGGGTTTTATCTATCAAGTCTAGAAAAGTGACACTTCTTTATTGATATTTCTCTTGACTGCCCCAAGAAAAATATCAGACCTCATTTCTCTCAATCTCTTTCTCCTAAATTATTTTCATCATAGCACTCGCCATGGTCTCATCTTGTAGTTTACCATTTATCAGTTACTGTATGTGTGTTAGGTTTTTTTCATAATTTAATGTTCTGCTTTCTTCTGAATTTAAGTGAATGAACTGAATAGGTTTATCTGGTTCTGACAAAGGTTAAGGATACATAATTGAGAAGCTGTATTGGATCAAGGTCCAGAGAACAAATAGGATTAATATTTATACACGGATTTTTTTCAGATTATTACCATATACTGTGTGCATGCACTGCACAAAATTCCTACCTACATGAAACTTTCTAGTCAGAGGAAGTGACACACAAAATAAATGCTTTGTTCATGCTGCAGTTTAGGTGTGAAGTGGCCGCTAAAGACCCATGCGGCAAAAGCGTGGTCCCCCGGTCTGATAGTACTTGAAAGTGATGAAAATTTTAGACGACTGTAGTCACACCTGGAAGTGAATGGTGCATTTCAGCCCTTTCTGTGTCTCACCTCCCCACCATGAGGTGAGGGCTTGTTTTCCACAACACCCTCTCCACTCTCTCTAAAGCAATGGGACTAGTTGATCACGGGCTGGAATCTTGAAAACCGAGAGTAAAGATAAATGCTTTGTCTAAATCAGCTGATGATTGCAGGTATTTGTTGTGGTAATGAGAAGGTAACTGACATGATGCCTGCATGGAGGACGACATCGAGGAAAAGCATCAGAGGAGAGAAAGATGCAGCTTGTGGAAGAGCCCACGGAGAGGGGTGCATTTAATGCAAGGACTCTTCAACGGCTTCCTTCCACTATTCTCCAAATGGTGTACTGTGCACCTGACTTTGCACTTTCTTCTCCCATTGTGCATATCCCAACCCCAAATTTATTTTGTTTTATTTTTTAAAGGTAAAAAGAATGAAAACATCTTAACAAACACACATACACTTAGAAAATAACCCAAAAGCAATACAAGCAACTCAGAATCCTAGACAAGGTGATAGGAAATTACCAATGGTGGTTGTACTACATATTGATATCTTCAATTTGGATACTCAGATAAACAAATATAGACATGTAAGATTGATTATACCCTTAAACCTAACTGTTCCTTTCAATAGAGCAATCAAAATCAGTAGTACAACTATGTTCGCTATTTGATGAACTGTTATCTATATTCAGGTTCACTGATTGAACTATGGGCTACCTGAGATGTAGTGTGTGGTGGATCTACCCTGAATCCTCCTGTGAGAGTTCAGAAACTGACAAGAAAAAAGATGATATCAGAGAGCTGAAGAATAATTGGAGGATAAAAGCAGCATGTTGAAGAGGCACCTGGACTCCCACGTTCGTTGTGACAAATTTCACGATTGCCGAGAAGTGAAATCAACATCAGTGTCAGAGGTGGATAGATGAATGAAGAAAATGTGACATAAATACCCACAAGGGAAATCCTGCCATTTGCAAAAATATGAACGAGTCTGGAGAAGATTATGATAGTGAATTAAACCAGTCACAGCAAAACAAATACTGTACGGTTTCATTGATAAGTATAATCTTACAAAATTGATCTCATATGTAGAAAGTGTGTTGCTAAGGGGTAAGGTGATTGGGAGAGAAAGAGTATTTAAGGTGGCATTGGTGAAGAAATACAAAGTCTTTGTAGGACAGAAGGGATAAATTCAAAAAACCTATTGTACAACATAGTGCATATAGTTAATAACAATATACTGTATTCTTGAAAAGTACTAATAGAGTGGATGCTATGTTCTCACTAGAAAATGATACTTGCATGAATACATAAGTGATAATTGGCTAGAATTAGTAACACCATGTATATATACTTCAAAACATGTTGTACATAGTAAGTACTGTAAATGCAACTTTATCTTTTAAAGTAAAATAAAAACAAAGAGATCGGAGAGTGAACAGGCAGACAGATGAGTAAAAGAAATACAAAGAAATAAATAATGACATTTTGCTGGCATTGGAGAGGAGAACAGTGAGGGTAGCGGTAACCTGATGGGATGAGGCAAGAGGGGATGCTGGAGAGGACCCCGTTGCAAAGACTGAACGAGTGACCTGAAGGTGTGATCCCAGGAACAAGCCGATGAACTTGGAGAACCAGAAAGTAGCAAGGGAATCATGACAGCAATTGATTATATCTCTCTATTACATGTTTATGATGATGACTGAAGTACATGTCAGCTGTTGATCCTTTGCAGACTTAATAAGCCCAGAATCTCAGGTGATGTGTGCCACATGTACACTTTGTTAAAATCAAATTCTCATTAAAGACACTTCTGAGAAACTATAACTTTTAATGAGGAGTTTGATTGGTTTGTATTCTCTTAGAACAGCATGAAAAGGGACATGCTGTGGGTTTCCTGCCCTGGATGCCAGAAACTGCCTGTACTTTGGTGATTAAGACTTAGTAGGTGAGGGTCAGTGTGGTCCTAGCCATCCTCATTGACACCGTGGGATCCAATTTAACAACAGGCACAGATTTTGATGAAGCCACATGACTGGGAACAGAGGCTCTAAATTTATCACTTATAATAAAAAGAGAGCTTCCAACAGGATGGATGGATCCAGTAGTATTCTCAAATGGCTTTACAGCTTTGGAAGCTTGCTCTACTTGTACATGGAAATCAAGAAAAAATAAACTCTTTCTCTTTTTGGAATTATTACACACAGATGGAAATTAATCAGCAAAATCAAAAGCAATCAAAGACCTTTACGACTGCTCTTTCAAACACTCCCAGATGTCACCCTAGGTCCTCAGTATTCCCCCATAAAGGCAAACATCTTCCTTTGACTAGTAACATTTAACAAGTCTTTATTTGGGGGGGGCAGGATGGTTGAAAATCCTCTAGGCAAGATGTAATCAATTTTTTCATTCCTCTTCCACTTGGTGATAAACCTAGAAATAGAATTATGACTGAATATGATAAAGTCCTTGCCTGAACAGCCATTCAATGATTTCTTATAAAATGGGGAATTTGATGGTCTAAGCAGAAGCAATGGGCTTCCCTGATTAGTGTTTATCGACTCCCTGTTGACTGCCTACGTGCCTGGCTCAGGGCTGTTGGGACCCCTTGTCTGTCAGAAGCAGACTGTGTAACCCTGTACAAATTCCATTACATCTCAGCGTTTCATTTATAAAAGGCCTGTAATCAGGATTTCGTGACAGGAATGTTGGAAGGGTTAATTAATTGCTATTTGTTAAGTGTACAGAGATTGTCAGATTAAAGTATTAGGGAAGTGTCAAGTTTGTGTTATTATGGTATTATTTTTCTTTGTTTGGTAGGAAATGCCATTTCTGTGTAATTTGCTTTAACAGTAAAATAAAGCCATTTTAATCAATGCACAATCAAGTCCTTATTCACTGAGGACAAGGGTGTATACAGTTACCAATAGGACTGGTGTCAGCTGACACAAGGGCGGGAATCTGAAAATTAGGTGCTGGATACAAAGAAAGCCTAGAAAACAAGACTTGGGGTGATCAGGTTCTGTATGATCAGGAGACTCCTGTTACCCACCCCAAATAGTCTGTTACTAACAGAAAAAATAGTACACAACCTTACCAACCATGCCCCACCTCTTCAAAAATTTTATCCATGCAGTACAACATTTTTAAATTGATTATACGTATGGTGCTGAAAACTGAGTATCACAGACATTTCATTAGAATCCCCAAAGGACTTTAATCATATATAGTTATGAAGTAGTAACTGAGAAGCGTATGTATGGATATTTTTTAATCTATGTAAATATACATAACTATAATTTAAGCCTTGACTGTCATGTTCATAGCTGGTTAATCTTAACTCTTCCAAAGAAAGTATTTATTGTCATACATGAAAGTGTTGTTTAGCAACTTGTTAATTGTAGTAATTTTTAAGACATTGTTCTTCTAGTAAATATGTATAGCAAATGGATGAATAAGAACATTTACTAAAAATAACCAGTCAGCACAAGTGTTACAATGAAACAGTTACTTTTGAAAATGTGACATTTGATTTTTCACTGATACCCATTTTCTGAACAATATGTGCATATAAAGATTATAATGATGTACAACTGAAAATATTCAATATTTTGTAATATTCAAAAATCAAATCTATTTATTTAAAATTCCACAAGTGTTACAAATTTTGTTACTCATAAGGATTTAATGTAATTACTCTTGCCCAGAACAGAAATGCCTAGAGTCTCCATTTTTGTGCTGGGAAAAAAAGCTTTGCATTTAACTAGTTTGCCAGCTTATAATGATGAAGCAGCCCCCTCAAAACTGACCTGGTAGATGACAATGAATCATCAGTAGTCTCTCTGCCTACCTGCTTGTAACTCTATTTACATCACAGGGACAGATTCATCTTTTAAAAATGTTAAATCTATCATGTCCCAGTCCTCTTTGAAATGTAAGGTTATGTTCCCAGTACCACCAGAACAAAATCCATCAGGATCTCTTTGGAGCATCCACAGCTATTTTTCCATCCTTATTTCCTGCCATTTTCCTCCTTTCTTACCTGAGTTTGACTGCATTGCTTTTCTTGGCGAGGTTGTTCTTCCATTTGGCATTTGTGCTTTCTGTTCCTTCTGCCTGGCTTCCACCCTTGCTCCTTTCAAGTTTGGGCTCAAACACTACCTGAAAGTGCTTTGCTAGGCATCCTGTGTATAGCTCCATTTGCAAAATTTTGTTAGTATTTTACTTTTAAATTTGTCAATAATACCTCTCATCAGTGCTCACATTATGTAATCATCACCTTCAGAGACCAGAGACTTTGTATTATTCACTTACAAACACTTAAACAAGAGTTTTATTCACCTGTTTTATTCAGTAGTACATAAAGAGTGCCTACTACATAGAAGATAATATACATACACTGAACATTTGAATACATGCTGAGATACTAGTACTTGCCATAAAGTTTCCATAAAAGTTTAGTTGGTACCAGAAATATTATTTATTGAATGCTCCTCAAATAGACAAGATTCTGTAAACTCAGGAAAAGTTGACACTCGTGCAAACAAAGGCATTCCTCAGACACATCTTTATTACTGAGAAAATGCTCCCAAAACTTTCTGATTTTCATGGCATGTTGGAAGTGTATGCCTTATAAAAACAATCAACTGTTATTTGTGATGAATAATTACAGCAAAAAGCATTCATTGTACTCACTTACTGATTAAATCTATTATCTCACAAATATATTTTTCTGCTTAAAGACCTGAAAAGGAAATTTGCACATTGATCAAATCTGGAGATGGTGCTTCAGTAAGAAAGTAATCCACCAAGCTATCCATTCCTACAGTGAAATAAGGTGACAGTAATACTCATGAAAATACCTTCGACTAATGAGGTGTATAAGAATGAGTTTGCTAGATATCACCTAATTCTGTCATTCATCTTGCCAAGTAGGGAACCAAGCTCAGCTATCCTGTGACTTATCTGGAACCAAACAACCCCTTAATGGGAACATCGGACCACAGCTTGGGTTTCCAAGCCTATGACTTTGTCATGTTGCTGCATCTCTTTGTGTCATACATGTGTATGTGTGTGTGTGTGTGTCTGAGAAAATAAATCAAATTTACTTACAAATTTACATGTGTACATACATGTTTGTTCTCTTAATAGTGATTAAGAAGATCTATATTTTTGTTCCACACATTCTACCATATTCAATTAAAGTTACAAAAATGCACACTTTCATTTAAGAATTTGGTTGCACTCAGCAATGGTAGAAGTAGGCATAAGGTCTGCAATATTTTCTTCTAATGAATATAAGGGTACCATATGATAAACTTAAGATCTATAAGTCTAGGAAATGTGGCCAACTTTGGAGATGTATGTGATTGTGATACTGTGTCTGCAATTCCATGAAGACACCTCCATCTAGACACCTTCATGTCTCCTACGTAGGTCAGAAAGTTGGGGAAATCCATGTTTTACGTTAAGAAGAGTTAGGATCCTTTAATTGGATTAAATCTGTGACTTTGGTTCCAACAACAATGCCACAGGCAGGGATTTACAGGACTTGAAATCCCCAGGAATTTTAGTAGTGAAACCTAAATTTTATTTACCTTAACAAAAGCAATCATTTTCTGGTATGTCTAAAATCAAATTACACTGAATTTAATATTCTAAAATTAAAATGCCTCATTTTGATGTGGCTTAGCAGTTCTTAAAAACAAGTCAATGTTTTATGAATGGGCATCTATGGGGTATTTCTCCAGAGCTGAGACTTACATTTTATTTGACTGAAAGTTGTAGTTGTCAAGGACTTAGATCATCCCTAAAGCACTTACGGGGAAGACACCAACACAGAAGCACTAGAGACCAAGACTGCTCGTGGGAAGCAGTCCAGGCTGGTTGGCGTATACGCCTTATCCTTCTTTAGTTTTACATTTTTAAATACAAAGAAAGAAAAAAAAATGAAAGGCTAGGGACAGATTATGTTTCCTATATCAGCTTCGCAGTGGCTAAATTTTCTAGCCTTTTCCAATTTGATTAACCTGATACTATTTTGTGTTTCCTTAAAAAATAAAGCCTATTATCCTTTATCTGAATTTACAAAATCACAATTATTATTAAAAGTCATTTCCCAGCTTTGTCTTACTTATTGGTCCTTCTCAGCATCAATTGCTTTCTCCTTTGTTTTCCTTGAACGACCATGAGAACACATGATACAGGACAGGGTGATGTATACACAGCATGGCTGTGTGCTGGCAACAGTAAGAGTTAATTCAGGGCAGATTCATCCCTAGTTTATCCTGTATCTTTAGCATCTAGCTCAACTTCTTGCCTGGAGAAGGCACTTCAGAAGTTTTCATTGAAGTTTACACAAACATAAGTTCTAATTGGTTGGTTTCCTGTTCATCTGTCTTCAGTGTGTGTATGCCCAAATTACTTCATACATCAACTAGCAATTAAAAGCAATTTTTAGAGCCTACAAGGATGTGTTGTTCTGTGACATCATCATTGTTATCATCAACGGTATGTATTAATTAAACACCTACTCTGTCTAACCCTGGGTGGTATATGCATTGCTGAAAAGTTGTGCAGAACAGATTTGTATCATCCAATAATTGTTTAAGTCTGTTATTATAACTAGAAAGAACACATCATATTTAGAAGAACTCCAGTTCATTTTCTAAAATAAAAATCATAGAAAATTATATAAATATTAGTTTCAGAGTAAGGGACTGAAATATTGGGATGAGAATCAGTGTTTTCCCATTTATTTGGATTTGAGCTAATATAAAAATTTCTGTGTCTCTCAATGGTCATTTGTAACATAAGGGCTTGAGATGGATCTTACCTACAGTAGTGGGTAAAAGAGCCCCAGAGGTGTCCATATATTAGCCCCTGGGATCTGGGAATGTGCTGGCTCATTTGAAACAGAAAAACTATACAGATATAATTTGGATTAAGGACTTTGAGCTGAGGCTATTATCCAGGTAGCCCAAACAAATCCCATGATTATTTAAAAGCAAGGACCCTTACCTGTCTATGTCAGTGAGGGAGATGCAGCTGTGGAGGAATTATCAGGGAGGTCCCAGCTTCGATGACAATGCAAGGGGCTCAGTTGAGGAATGGAGATATCTCTTAAAGCTGAAAAAAGCAAGAAGATGAATTTTCTGTTGTGCCTCCAGAAAGCAATGCATCCCTAAGCACCTGGACTGTACGGACTTCGGAGCTACAGGACTGCAAAATGATAAATTTGTACCATTTTAAACCACTAAGTGGGCAGTAATTTGTTATACAGCAGCAACAGAAAAATGATTATAGTGTCTCACTGCCTTTAGTCTTAAAAATCTCCTAATTTCACATTGTAATATCTTTTATGTTTAAATCCTGCTAATCATTATTGGGGCTGTTTGAAAGCAAGGTGCATTCACACCATGGATTTCTGGTATCCAAATTTGTGTATTGATATGCTTCAAAAACCTCTCAATTCGCTGTTCACACAAAGGATTTTGTAACTAACTCTCATCCTCCTTTGCCACAAAAGAAATCAAAGCCTGCAAAAGCTCCTGCCATTTCCTTTAGTCAAAATCTGAATGATGTATTGCATAAGTAACAACATAATAGAGCCCTCGTATTGTAATCTGGATAGATGTCTGCTGTGCTTTGAAAATCAAATATTGTTCCCTTTGACGTTTTGACAAGTAATTTCGACAACAATATACATTTGGCTAACTCATGAATGTAGTACTTCTCATCCTCTGCATTGTGCGGGATTTGCACTATGCGAAGAATGACAACAATTACAGAACTGACTTACATCTGCCAAGTGAACAGATGGTCTTGCAGTTAGCAGGACAATGGTGAGGAAAGAGAAGGCGAAGGGGTGGCATGGGGGAGCGAAGAGGGTGGGATACAAACCCCGTGCTCCAAAATAGCACTAAGACTAAAGAAAGATGCAGACAAAGGCATGCTCTGATGTATTATTGAAAGGTATAAAAAAAGAGGAAAAAGGTCCTGCTTATTTTGCTTTTCTCCCATACAGGCATTAAATCTAATTCTGGTGTACTTGAGACCTATCAAAGACAAAATCACAACACTGACATTCTCCTTTATGGAAGCCGTTATTTTAGAGTAGTGTCAATGTGAATTTCATATAGGATAATTTTGCCTCAAAAAAGGTCTACAGTTCTTTTCCTTTTTTTCTTTTTTTTTCTTAAAGTTTATCTGTATGTGGCTCAGCAGCACAGCACATGCCTGGTAAGTTCAAGGCCCTGAGTTCAATTGCTGGTACCCCCCCAAAATAAATAAATAAAAACATTTTTTCTCGATGAGGCAAGCAGAACACAAATAACAGAAACTAAAACTTCATTTTCATAAATCTCAAGTCATTATACAGTCTACAGCCACCCTGAACGTGCCTGATCTCGTGAAGTCATTACAGATTTTCTTTGTAGAAATAGAGTTAATTGTGTTAATGTCTCTTGAGTTATTTTACCATGATAAGAGTAAAATAATTTTAAACTCCCAGTGATGAAATGTCAGCACTTTCTTGTAACATTCTTAGTTTATGAAGTTGCAAGTATGTGTGTTGGTACTTGTCTGTATGTATACGTCCAGGACCTCTGCAACACACATGGATGATCCGTCCTCCTTTCTGACATTTTATCTTCCATCTTTAAGTTTAAAAATATTTAAACCTGTCAGCCTGTAAAAATCCCCTTGCTTACACAGTTTGTTAGCATAGGAAATCAAATTGTTGTTTGAGTTAAAAAAGTGACTGTCTGCAGAAGTGTACCTAGTATTAAGAAAATAGTATTTAAAAGTTATTCAGAAATTTATTTTCTCTCTTTTAAACATATCTTTCTCATCCTTAAAGAAACATTTCTGTATCATAATTTTAATTGGATAATTACTTACCAATTTAATTATAATAGTTCTCATTTACTAAGTATGTTGTTGGTCAACTGTGCTAAATATTTAGAATGTTTTATTTTTTATGATCTCTTTTAAAACTCATTGTCAGGGCTGGGGATTTAGCTCAGTGGCACAGTGACTGCCTGGCAAGTGCAAGGTCGTGAGTTCAATTCCCAGCACTGGAAGAACAAACAAATAAAAAAAAAAAAATCACATTAAAACTCATTGTCAATCTCAGATGACTATGGGGTACTATTTTTCCCCCTTGTAAAGATGAAGCAATAGAACCTTTCAGAGTCTGAGAGATCGCTCATTTCATAAAGTGAGATGGAGGGACTGTAACTTCACATTCTCTAACTACGCACTTGCAGTATGCAGTGTAAGCTAGACAATGATGACACATAAACAAGAAAATATCAGCAGCCTAGGCTATAGATGAGTGTTCATAGGGGATTAGTCTTAGAGTCACAGGTTGGTGATCTTGTCTGCTGGGCAGCTTTCCCTGGTATGATCTCACATAGACAAGCACCTCTTGGTCTTGGGGCTAAGCCACCTCCTGCAATGGACCTTGCTTAGTTCTGTGTGTTCAGAGAAAAAAAGAGGAGTGAGAGGGGCGGGGAGGACAGGCAAAGCTCACATCTGAGAAGCATCTCTGTGTTTCCTTGGAGAACGTTTAGTCACAAGACACTTCCAACACCAGCAGACGTTGAGAATGTATTCTAGCTACCTGAGCAAAGACAAGGAGAGACGTTAGTGGTCTTCTAGTATTCCTTTAACACCACTGTCTCCTGGGTTTCATTGATGGCTTTGTGAATGTTCTGGACCTTTCATGTTGGACCTGGAGTGATCTGTGATTATGGTTTATTCTGTTTGTCTCAGCCAAACCTAGCCCAAAGTATAGGTTTATCATACCTTTCTGTCTGGTCGTTTGCCACCAGGGATAGTCTGATTGACTCAGGTGACTGAAAAGTATTCCTGGAAGCAGATTCTTTATGTCAGATGAGAGAAAGCATTTAGACAGTAAGTAAATTGTGGAAAACATTTTATTTTGACCATAGCATTGTCCTGTATGCTTCTTTTTATTATTTTGAAAGTATTCATTTCTGAAGATGTACCAAGATAATTTTTTATTGC
>NW_004955438.1:8024863-8027576 GCF_000276665.1 Chinchilla lanigera | reverse complement strand
ACCCCCATTGCTGTCAGCTGTCATGGGAAGCACAAACAGGCATCCAGCCACACATCAACCTGATAAACTGTTAGCCACCTTGAGCAAGATGTTTGTGTTCCAGCCCATACACCAGTTTTGGGCTGTTCTAGTTTTAAAAGATGCCTTCCTCTGTTTGCAAGTTCCTCCTGTATGTCCCTTCAACTGGGAAAATCCTGAGATATAAGGCCAGCTCACTTGAACTCATTTCCATAGGGTTTAAATATTCCTTCATCTTATCTCTGCACCTGTGTCCTGCGTGAAAAGAAAGCTATCCCAGTCTTTAAAATAAATATACAAGGTCATCTGAAAGGCTCTCAGATTCAACCTCAGCCAGAAAAGCTTCATCCTGTTCTACCTGAGGACCTCAAATCTGATGCTCCTCCTCTTCACATTCATCAACCCCAATCTGCTCAGCCAGCCATTATGTCACCACTGCCAGTTCTGTCTCCTGCACCACAGCCTTCCGCTCTACTTTCAGCAACTTCTTCTGATTCCATTTAATACTGAAGAACTGTGCCATATCTGAGATGAGGCCCAAGCTTACTTAGAGTCAAAAGTTCCCACCACTGTGGTTGATCCCAATGCTTGAGTGAGCACAGTTGTCCCCTAACTACGTCCAAACTGGAACTGCAATGTGACAGAGGACTATGAAGCCTTAGTTCAGTACTGTATTGCTCTTCTGGCAGATGTCAAGGAGGGAGGCAAGAAGCCAATAAACTTGTTTAAAGTTACTAAAGTTATCCACTAGAGTCCACACTGCAGAAGAATTCTGCCAAAGCAGATCCTGTGATTTTCTTTTTGATCCTGTGATACTGACGGACATTTTATCAAACATGTGTTCCTATACATGCTTGAGTTATACATACACTATAACTCTCCTGGGATGTGACTGGCCTCCCTCACACTTTCCTCCTCTCTTCTGGACTTGATATTGCCTCTGACAGTACTGTGGGAGGAAAAATAGCACCTACATCATCCTGAAATGCCTGATAATCATAACCCTGAAATTCTGAGAGACTCTTTTCCAGAAGTATGAACAGAGGACTCACCCCTGGAGCTTGCTATCAATCATACCTCTTTGGTGACTGAGCTCTGTCTCAAGGTAACCTCTACCTGCATCAAACAGTATACCTTTTGTGCTTATAAAGCCAGTCCAAGATCTCCACATTTCCTTCACCAGAGTGATCACCCTCTAATACGATGCTTCAGGTTTCTGCTGTCCACAAGCTGCTAGTACAACAGTGTGGATCTACAATATGCCTTAAGAAAACTATTTTGGTCAAAACTCTCCTATAGGGATGATCTGCACAGTAAACAGCTGTTTGTAAACCTGCTACCAACAATGCTAAAATAATCCAGTACAGAAGCCTAAGCCCCTCTGAGGATACAGTTGACTGGAATGTCAACCTCAGCCAGAAAATTTTGCCTGATATTACCAAAAGGTCAGAGCCAGCCTGCCACTACTGTTTGTTCTGAGTGCTCAAACCACTGAAACTTGCATCCCTGCAGCCATCTCAGCCTTCAGAATTTCTGCTTCTGAACCTCACCTCATGCATTATTGTGGGCTCTCCCTATTTAAAGATATATAGGTAGGGGCTGGGGATTTAGCTCAGTGGCAAAGCACCTGCCTGGCAAGCGCAAGGTCGTGAGTTTGGTTCCTGGTACCAGAGAAAAACAAAAACAAAAAACAAAAACAAACAAAGATATATAGGTAGACTATACAAAATGAAACATAACCCTGTAGGAACAGCTTGTAACCAATTAAAAGACCATCTATATCTCTAGACATTACTGCACACAAAAGTAAGCCAGATACATATTAACTACGTCTGGAAGTTTCTAGAATCCAGCATTAAATCTGCTGAAAAATTAACCTGGACAGCTGAAAAATTAACCTACACAGCTCTTCCAAGGCCTACTCTGAAGAGACAAAGCACACTGACTGGTCCACAGATGGCTAAAACTTGAGGATGTTGTTCAAAGGATTGCTCCATACCTATTCCCTTAGAATTTTATGTCTGTTCAGGCTGCTTACCCCAGTCCTTGCTTCTTCAACCCCTGCTAGCTGTGTTTTTGTCTTAAGCTCTATGGACAGTTTCCCCAAGACAGTAGAACAATCAAAAACTTTACCCAGGGGCTGGGGATTTAGGTCAGCAGCACAGAGCCTGCCTGGCAAATGCAAGGTCATGAGTTTGATTCCGAGTACCAGAAAAAAAAAAAAAAATCTTGACCAAGATTTGATGAGCATCCAAGGCAAAACCGATACTCTCCTAGATCAGATTGAACACTCCCTCGCTCCCTTGTTAGACTAATGGTACAGAACAGACAGGCCTAAATGATGTCTCTTCCTAAAAAACAACTCAGGGGAAAATCCTGTAAGAAGACAATCTAGGAGACCTTGGCTACAGCCCATCCTAGGGTCACTGACAACCATAACATTATTGCTTTTAGATGGGCCTTGTCTCAAAAGATCACATGTAATCTACCCAAAAAAGATTTGTAAGGGAAACTAAAAGAGGGCGGGAATGTAACAGAAAATGTTCCCTTAGCCAGCATGCTTCAGTTTCTTGGTTGCCCAGGTAACAGTTCCTGTTTCAGTTCCAATTGCTTCTGTCTCTTAGAAATGGCTGGTCATTATCTTAGCTATCTTATGTATGTGTGTGTGTGTATGTGTGTGTATGTGTGTGTGTGT
>NW_004955438.1:8017879-8024763 GCF_000276665.1 Chinchilla lanigera | reverse complement strand
GAGGAATCTCCAAACTGATTTCCACAGTGGTTTCACCAGTCTCCATTCCCACCAGCAGTGGAGAACAGTTCTGATTTCTCCACAGCAGGCTAGGGATTTTAAAATAGTAATCTTTAGTGCCTGTTTCTTTTTAAACTAATGTTGAAATTAATATTCACTTCTAAAAGGAAGCTCAGTCATTTTTACTCTTTAGTATGTGGAAAAGGTAATACACCTTGTCATAACTATAATAATGTTGATAAATACAGTAATATGTCACTTTCCCATCATTGTCTTCAAATGAGATGATGTTCATATCGATATAAATTCTCTATTTGGAAAATATAAAAATACACAATTTAAATTGGAGCTCTTGCCTTATAATTGATTTTCTTCATGATGTTAGTCAAGTGTGGTAAAGAATTCTAAGGACTCTGACACTTTGTATTAATTATCAATCTGCAAAAATTCCCAATGGAGTAAATGGATGCAATTTATTATTACTAAAATATTATTAACATTTTATATCAGTACTGAGGATTGAATCCAGGGCTTAGTATGAGCTATGCAAGCACTCAACCACTACATCCCAGTCCTTTTTAAACTTTGAGTTTTCCAGCCTGTCTTCGAACTTAGAAATCTTGTAGTCTCAATCTCCTGAGTAGCTAAGATTATAGGCATTCATCTCCACATGCAGCCTGAAATCATCTCAGGTATTTTAATAATTGCCAAGTTTAAACTGATTCTACATGATTTGAAATCAAAAATTATATAATGTTTGTGATCATTAGAATCAAGCCCCCAAAACAACCTATTCATAGATAGAAATTAACTTAAATTTGCTAAATGATGGAATAATTACCTTAAAAAATCAATTTGGAATTGTTGATTCTTCACAAGTAACCCTATTTCTTCAACACACTTTGATTGTGCTTACCTACTATATGCCAGGCTCTATCTATCATACATGCAGGGGGCCATAACATAGGGTTCACAGTACATTTAGCAGAAGAGATTGTAAAGAGTATTAATGGGGCAGTTTACAAGGCAATACACTGGCAGAGTAGAGAAAAAGCACATGTCCCTTTTGGGAGTCCATACCAAGAGATGGGTATCTCTGCTGAAGTTATATAAATATATTCATGGCAGATACCTGGGATTCCACTGAATCATTATACATTCTCATAGTCAGGAAATCCTGAGATACAAATGTCCTCACTGTGTACATTGTGATGACCTCTCCTCTTCACAACTACAATGCAATGTCTCAATGTATCATTATAATTATTCAGAAATTATGAATCAGCTACATAGCCTCTGTGAAATATAAATCTCAGTTTCAGTTGTTCTTTTACAGAAGACAAATAAAGATCATAACATAACAGCAAACATAATATATATGTGTTACTACTGTGGTGGAGAAACAAGTAACAAGTTCCAGTGTTCATCCTAGACATAATACTCATGCTCAGGGAAGTCAGGAAAGGAGAATGTGCACAGGTAAAAACAGAAACAATGTTTAATGGAGAGGAACTTCAGATAACACTGCTTCTTTATATAGACCTGCTAAACTGTAAAGCACTGGTTTATATATATATATATATATATATCCACTCAAAATATTCTTAATAATTTAGGAGAAAAATATTAGTCTTTTGGCAAAGTAATTATGAAGGAACAATTTTATAAGCAAAAGTGAACTTTAATATACAAAAGTGAACTTTGTTTCACATCTGATGCAGTATTAAATATTAACTCAAAATGAATCAAGTACCTGAATTTAAACTGTAATATGAATTTTCTAGAAAATATACACAGGAGAAAATAGCTTCACAACCTTGGATTAGGTGAAGGTTTCTTGGCTATTACGATAAAGTGGAGTCTTAAAATGTAAAGAAAACGAGTTCACTGACATTAAAAACTTTTATTCTTCAAAAGGCAACAGACTTGGAGGAAATATTTGCAAGGCACATATCTGGCCTAAATCTTTTAAAACAGAATACTACTAAATTAACAATACATAATAAGAAAATAAACAAATTAACATTTAAAGATGTGTTAAAGGGCTTTAACAGATACGCCACCAAAGAAGGTATATGGATGGTAAGCAAGCAGTTGAGAAGTTTAACACTATATGTTATGATGGAAATGAAAGTTAGAACAATGAGATACTGGGGCCGGGGAAATAGCTTAGTGGCACAGTGCCTGCCTGGCAAGCACGAGGTCCTGAGTTTGATTTTCAGTACCAAAATAATAATAATGATAATGATAATAATAATGAGGATGATGATGAGATACCACTATGAAAGTGACACTAAATTAACTAAAATTAACACTGATCATACCAAGGGATGGTGAATATGTAGTGATAGTAAGACTCTGATGATAGTAAGCCTACTGATGGGGTGTCAAATGATGCACATTTGAAGACTGGCAGTTTTTCAAATGTTATAGGAGCACCTAACCTATTGGCTCATCCACCCATTCTACTCCTAGATATTCACCTAAGAAAAAAAGCAGCATACGCCCAAATGGTGATTTACACAGAAATGTTCATGTAGTTTTCTTTATAACAGCCCAAACCTGGAAACAACGCACATGTCAGCCTACTTATGAGTGCAGCACACTCACATGCATGAATGAAATATTGATTAATACCTCAGCATGAATGAGTTTCCAAATAATTATGGGGAATGAAAGAAGATGGGTTGAAAAGAGTATTTATTGTATGTGTATGTGTATGTATAATTTCAAGAAAATGAAACAAATATTGAAAGAACATGAGTCCATGGCTGACTAAAAAGGATTTAGGCATAGGGATTATACACAAGCAAAGGAAAAGCTTGAGAGGTATAAATACGTTTATTATTTTGTTTGTGGTTACAGTTTCAAACTTATAAAATTTTTTAACCCAAACATGTGCAACATATGTATGTCAACTTTAGTGCAATAAAATTGTTGAAAAATTTCTTACTGAGACTTTCACAATCTGGAAGTCATCTTTCAGGCCTCTGAACTTCTGAAAGTGGCTCTCTTCCAAGAGATGCTTTCTCAAGCTCATGCTATATATTTATTCACATAAATATTTCTTACATACATGAGAGGTCTAAAAGTGTGTGTGTATAATTTATAGACTGTGTCTATGCAAATAAAACAGATGGTTTTGACTAGCTACCAATTGTTGATCCAGATTTATAAATACTTTAGTCAGTTCTTTGCTTTCAATTTCTGATTTGATCTGCAATTTTAAAAACATGAGAAAACTTAGTCACTGAGCCTGCTAATCACATCTGGTCCATTTCTTTTCCTCCCTTTTCTTCATGATCATGAGCCCTGTATCCATTCTCCTCAGAGGAATTTATTAAACTACTGGTGTTAGGATGGTTGCAACAGTATAGTGAACCAGGTTCCAGACTATTTCCATCCTCCAACGTTATGGGAGCTATGAGCACCTCCTTCCTTCTCTGATTTTGTAGTGCTATGACTTCTCTTGTCTCCCTTTACATGATTAATCAAAAGTGTAAGAGAAAAAGCCCTCCCCCATCCAATATATTTCAGTTTTCAGTTGCCCAGGTAATAGTCCCTGTTCTCATTCTGGTTGTTTCTGGTCTCTGAAATGGCAGCTGATCACTGTGATGTACAGCTGGTTATTATGATGCACATTGCATAAACCAATCCCCAGTTGAAGAGCTATTCTGCCTGTGCACTTCTTGCTTGTTCATCTAATAAAAGCCCCAGACCACCAGTGATTGGGGCCTGATATTCCGGGAATGATCACAATCAGTGTCCATCCACACAAACAGATCTGCCTCCAAATCCTGGGTGTCATTTTCAGTGTTTCTGCTTGCCATTGCATCTGGTGCATCAGCTGGGAAGATTGAGCCTACTTACCTAGTTGGTCTCTGTTCATCACCCACATGGATCAATCAAGGACTTCTCTAGGTCCCTACAGGAAGTCCTGCCCTTGAGATTTCTTGAGTGCCCTTGGAGGTCTGGAGGAGGATTCCTCTCTCCCTGCTTGAGTGTCTCAAATAGGACCACAAAGGGAGGAGGGCACAATATATCTGTCTGTCCATTTGCCTGTCTGATTCCAGTATGACCCCTGGGGCCACCTTAGTGAGTCAGTCTGTCAGTCCTTCTCAGTTTGAGCAGAAGAAAAACGTTATCAACTCTTGTTAGTTAAAGCCACCCTCAATGGAAATAGGTTGGAATGTTTAACCTCTGAGTGCCTGCTGAATGTGTGAGTGTAACATCATAAGCAATAGGCTGCTCTGTCTGTGCACAGACTGGAAAGCACTAGTTGTAGTGGCTGAATGGGTCCTCACCTGCAGTTCTGTGGCATTTGACATATGGCATAGCAGAGGCCTTGCACCCTCCTTAGCTAAGTCATGCTTAAGTCCCTGTGAGAGACATGGCCAGGTGGGCATCCGAATGGTCACTCTCTGAGGGGCAACCACCCTTTGTCTGTTGTGCCATTATTCAGGAATACACAACATACACTGTAAGGAAATACAATGGGAATTAATTAGTTAAAACCCACAGTACCTGACTGCAGGGAAAGGGGTATTTATGGAGTTAAAAATGAAAGCAAACCATTCCCTGCATCTGAAAGAAAAAAAGGAAAAAAAAGGTGGCCCATTCTTCCCAAGAATTCCACCTTGGAATCCTCATCAGCTGCCATAGTTACACTCTCAGCTCCTGGCTTATCTACTTCCAGCTAATTGAACCAGTTCCAGTCATTGCCTGCATTCAGCCATAGAAACTCTCCCAAGACAAGCCTATCCTGGTCGGATGGCATCATCTAATGCTCAGCTGAAATGAGTGTCAGCAGTTCCTTCTGTGTTCCACATTTTGACTGAGGAAAATTGGACTGTCAACCCTGACAGATGAGGTGCACCCTGTCAGGCCTTCGTAGATAGGACAGCCCGAGCTCTGTCAAATTGAACCCTCAGCAGCCCGTGGTCATTGGAAAAGGCAGGGGCAAACCTGTGAATTTCCTGGTAGATCATGGAAGAGAACTCCTTGCCTTCAAATTTCCCTCTGTCAAAAAGTTGCCATCACCTGAGCAACTGGAACTCATGCCAGGTACAAACTTATAGCCTGGGAGGACATCTCCTTCAGACCAAGCCAGTAAACCTCCCTCCCATTTAATCCTGCACTTTCAACTTTGATGAGTCTCTGAGAGAAAGACGATGGCTGCATCAGCCATAGACAGATAACTGCAATCCTAAAGTTCCGAAAACTCTCTTCCCAGAGGTATAAACTAAAGACTCACCTCTGGGTCTGACTATCAATGATGTGACCTCACAATGACCCCCATTGCTGTCAGCTGTCATGGGAAGCACAAACAGGCATCCAGCCACACATCAACCTGATAAACTGTTAGCCACCTTGAGCAAGATGTTTGTGTTCCAGCCCATACACCAGTTTTGGGCTGTTCTAGATTTAAAAGATGCCTTCCTCTGTTTGCAAGTTCCTCCTGTATGTCCCTTCAACTGGGAAAATCCTGAGATATAAGGCCAGCTCACTTGAACTCATTTCCATAGGGTTTAAATATTCCTTCATCTTATCTCTGCACCTGTGTCCTGCGTGAAAAGAAAGCTATCCCAGTCTTTAAAATAAATATACAAGGTCATCTGAAAGGCTCTCAGATTCAACCTCAGCCAGAAAAGCTTCATCCTGTTCTACCTGAGGACCTCAAATCTGATGCTCCTCCTCTTCACATTCATCAACCCCAATCTGCTCAGCCAGCCATTATGTCACCACTGCCAGTTCTGTCTCCTGCACCACAGCCTTCCGCTCTACTTTCAGCAACTTCTTCTGATTCCATTTAATACTGAAGAACTGTGCCATATCTGAGATGAGGCCCAAGCTTACTTAGAGTCAAAAGTTCCCACCACTGTGGTTGATCCCAATGCTTGAGTGAGCACAGTTGTCCCCTAACTACGTCCAAACTGGAACTGCAATGTGACAGAGGACTATGAAGCCTTAGTTCAGTACTGTATTGCTCTTCTGGCAGATGTCAAGGAGGGAGGCAAGAAGCCAATAAACTTGTTTAAAGTTACTAAAGTTATCCACTAGAGTCCACACTGCAGAAGAATTCTGCCAAAGCAGATCCTGTGATTTTCTTTTTGATCCTGTGATACTGACGGACATTTTATCAAACATGTGTTCCTATACATGCTTGAGTTATACATACACTATAACTCTCCTGGGATGTGACTGGCCTCCCTCACACTTTCCTCCTCTCTTCTGGACTTGATATTGCCTCTGACAGTACTGTGGGAGGAAAAATAGCACCTACATCATCCTGAAATGCCTGATAATCATAACCCTGAAATTCTGAGAGACTCTTTTCCAGAAGTATGAACAGAGGACTCACCCCTGGAGCTTGCTATCAATCATACCTCTTTGGTGACTGAGCTCTGTCTCAAGGTAACCTCTACCTGCATCAAACAGTATACCTTTTGTGCTTATAAAGCCAGTCCAAGATCTCCACATTTCCTTCACCAGAGTGATCACCCTCTAATACGATGCTTCAGGTTTCTGCTGTCCACAAGCTGCTAGTACAACAGTGTGGATCTACAATATGCCTTAAGAAAACTATTTTGGTCAAAACTCTCCTATAGGGATGATCTGCACAGTAAACAGCTGTTTGTAAACCTGCTACCAACAATGCTAAAATAATCCAGTACAGAAGCCTAAGCCCCTCTGAGGATACAGTTGACTGGAATGTCAACCTCAGCCAGAAAATTTTGCCTGATATTACCAAAAGGTCAGAGCCAGCCTGCCACTACTGTTTGTTCTGAGTGCTCAAACCACTGAAACTTGCATCCCTGCAGCCATCTCAGCCTTCAGAATTTCTGCTTCTGAACCTCACCTCATGCATTATTGTGGGCTCTCCC